>NC_068985.1:76750694-76770808 GCF_001194135.2 Octopus bimaculoides
ATCCACTCACAAGGCTTTTGTTAGCCCAAGGCTATAGCAGAAGACACTTGCCCAAGGTGCCACGCAGTGGGACTGAACCTGGAAACATGTGGTTGGTAAGCAAGCTACTTACCACCGAGAAGTTGAAAATGATTAAAAAAAAAAGGCTTGTTTCAAAGACAAAGCTAAACAGATGTTTGAGTTGACATGTTTCAGAATGCTTATGAAAGATATATTTCATGTAGGTTTATTGAAACTAGATTTTTCTTTCTTTACAAGATGATCAAAAGATGCACCTGTGCCTATAAGAGAAGATGAATTGGATATTTTAAAAAATATAATGAAGTTGTGAAGAGAAAACTTACTTGGTTTAAAGAATTGCAGTCATTAATTATTTCAATTTTTTTTATCCGTTTAATTCTCTCAAGAAGAGCTTTAACCATGTTAACATCAGTTACGCACACAGCAGCATGGAGATAGTTGTTGCCATCAGAGTCAATAGCAAGCAGTTCCTCATCAGTCCTGGAAGCAACACAGCGGCGAGCTATTGTCTGATGAGATGTACCTTGAAAAACAATATACAGAAAGGAAAAGATGAAACAAAAGAATTTATATTTGGATAAGGAATTTATTTTATTTTTATGTTAAGTTAGGAGAGAGTGGAGACAGTGCCTATGATCTTTGCAAACCTTCCCAGACAGGTACAATTGCTGCACTTAACACCTGACTTGAATCTCTACAGGCCTAAGTCTGCAGTAAAAAATGGGACACAAAGGAAAACAGGGAAAGGCACTCAAGAATCAGTGTATTGAGCATATTATCCAAAGTATGTTTTCAAATGACTGGGGATATTTGTAAAAGAATATTTAAACCAGCCATGGACAATCTGTGGTGCACAGGACTTTTTGAATGACATGCCTAATGGAAAATTAGCCTCAAATTTTTTTTTTTAGTAGTGATGCCCATCTAATAATGGGCCATGTTTCATATGGCCCACTTCTCAAAAAAAGTTGTCCGTGCCTGATTTAAGCCAAGGCACTTCTCATAGCTGAGCAACAATTTGCGAATATAGATATCTTAATGCATTAAGCTAATTAAGAAAAATATATTACACTATATCTGTATTAAATCTAATGGAAGGAAGATAGAACTTTCTAATTTGAGTGATAGTTTAGGTGTGATGAATCTAGTCAAATAGGTCATCAGCATTAACTTATGAGAAAACAGAATCGTGACATTCATACTTCTCCAAGGGCATTAAAAATATTGATTTCAAATATTAGCACAAAACCAGCAGGTTTAGGGGAGGGGCTAAGTCAATTACATCAACCCCGAAAGGACGAGAGGTAAAAGTCAACCTTGGCAGAATTTGAATTCAGAACATAAAGACAGACAAAATGACACTAAGTATTTTGCCCAATGTGCTAATGATTCTACCAGCTTGCTCCCTAAGGACATTAAAAATGTGGATGACTTAAATAAAGTGCAGTAAATGAAGTGAGTTAAAAGTAGAGGATGGACTCAATTCACTAAAAAGTTATAACTAATCAACAGCATTTAGAATAAGCTGTAATATATATTATGCAAATGAACTTACAATACCAACAAACACAGCAACAAATAAGAATGTGACTAGTCTGTTATTCAGAAGTAAAAACCAGATTATATTTAAATATACTAAGCTTCTAGGTCAAAGTAAAAACTTGAGTAGTTGAGTAGATGCTAACATATATAATGCAGGGAATGCTTATAAAGTTAACTAGAATTAAGTCAATGAGGAATAAAACAATATTAGCTAACATATCTTTATTACTTTTACTTAGCCTTAGCTTTTTAATGCTTCCTATAATGAATATTAAACACTATCTAAACTATTGTTTTCCATCACTCTCAGCTTCATCAAATACCCAGAAATGGATAAATATTGCCCAACCACAAAACATCTGGAAAAGAATGTAGCATTGATTATATTTTGTTAAGTTGGAGCAGGTATTAACAGAATCATTAGAATGTTGGACAAATATGCCTTATGGCATGTGTTCTGACTCTTTATATTCTGGGTTCAGATCCTACCAAGGTTGACTTCACCTCTCATTCCTTCAGGGTCAATCAAATAAAGTACTAATCAAATACTGGACCTTGTACATATGTTAGAAATTATCTGAACAAAAACAATAACAATTTCCAAGTTGGGCACAAGCTTCTGAGTTTTGATGAGAAGGGGTAAAGCTGAAAGGATTAACTTCAACATTATTTTATTGACACTAGAAGAATGTGCTACTAATTTCTGCTATCCAGTGCTCTAACAATAATAACAATGATACATACAAGTGCCTAACAAATACCGTTATAAGCATTACCAAATATCCAGTCAAACATGAAACTGATTTAGCAAATACATATCTACTATTCCTTTCTAAAGTAGCTATCTTCCTTAATCTTGATGAAGCACAAATGTTTTTGATATTCGAAAACAATGAGCACACAGGATACAAAACTGAATCATGAGTGCACTTAGTGATAATGGCTAGAAATATGAACAATGCCAATAAACTATAAGACATTTCAATGCATTACTATCTTGACTATTGAAATTATTTATCCATGCCGATATGAAAAATGAAAACCATAGACATTACCATAGTACAGATTTGTGGAATCTTACCAATAATATATTTAATTAGCTCTTAAATAGGAGTCTGACAGAATTTCAAGACTAAACAATTGTAAGAAAATTTGTTGTTTGTTTTATATGAAAGACACACCTCTAAACAAAACATTACAGCCCACTAAAGCAACAAGGAAACCTCTAGTCACTTGACCTGGCAGAAATAGCAGCCAAATCAGACCCAAATAACAGCCAACCAGTTTTAAAAACTGAAGAACACACTGGATAATGTAGTCTTTGAAACACTATGTTTCATACTTCATACAAAAGGCAAAGTCGATGAAATCTGAACTCAATGTGAAGACAAAGTCCACCAACTCGCCACCTTAATAATAATAATCCTTTCTACTGAAGGCACAAGGTCTGGAATTTGGTGGGGAGGGAACTAGTTGATTACACTGACCCCAGTGTTTCACCAGTAATTTATTGACCCTGAAATGATGAAAGGCAAAGTCAACCTCAGCAGAATTTGAACTCAGAACACAAGGACAGACAAAATGCCACTAAGCATTTTGCTCAGCATGCTAACGATTCTGCCAGCTCCCCACTTTACTACTAATAATAACAATCATTTCTTCTAAAGGAACAAGGCCTGAATTTTGCGGGGAGGGGGCCAGTCGATTAGATAAACCCCAGTATGCAACTGGCACTTAATTTATCGACCCCAAAAGGATGAAAGGTAAAGTTAACCTTGGCAGAATTTGAACACAGAACATAATGACAGACGAAATGCCACTAGGCATTTTGCCCAGCATGCTAACAATTCTGCCAGTTCACCTCAGGGTTTCATTAGTACTTAATTTATCAACCCCAAAAGGATGAAAGGCAAAATCAACCTCGGTAGAATTTGAACTCAGAACATAAGATGAACGGAATACTACTGAGCATTTTATTTGGCATGCTAACAATTCTGCCAGCTTGCCACCTTCATCATAATAATAATAATGATAATAATAATAATAATAATGATAATCCTTTCTACTAAAGGCACAAGGCCTGAAATTTCAGGGGAAGGGACTAGTCGATTATATCGACCTTAGTGTTTCACTGGTACCTCTAATTTATCGACCCTGAAAGGATGAAAGGCAAAGCCGACCTCAACGGAATTTGAACTCAGAATGTAAGGACAGACAAAATGCCACTAAGCATTAGCCTGGTGTGCTAATGATTCTGCCAGCTCACCGCCTTCTTCATAATAATAATAATCTTCAATCTCTCTGGTACTCATATGAACTTTCGTCTGTCTTAAAAAATGACAACATAATAATACTGACATTGGCACAGAGCAACACCAAATGACTAAACATTGTGCAGGGGTAAGCTGAAAAGCTAAGGAATTATACTAACCTAGCTGTTTAATTGTGGAAGCACATGACCTAGGGGTTAGAGCAGCAGACTCGTGGTCGAGGGATTGCAGGTTCGAATTTCAGACCAAGCAATGTATGTGTTTATGAGCAAAACACCCAAGCTCCACACAGCTCCGGCAGAAGGTAATGGCAAACTTCTGCTGACTCTTTCGCCACAATTTTCTCTTGCTCTTTCCTCCTGCATCTAGCAACTCACCTGCAATGGACCAGCGTCCCATCCAGGTGGGGAACCTATATGCCAATGAAACCAGGAAACCAGCCCTTATGAGCCAAGCATGGCTCGAGAAGGAACAAACAACAGCTGTTTAAGTAAAAACATGGTGAACTAGGCGCAACTGAACTGATACACAACCATTTCTGTAAGGACACTGACAAATTACCAATAAAGGTAGATACAGGCACATTCAAGAAAATAGCAATACTAGGATCTGTTAATACTGTTTAAAATTTTCACACAGTATTTGTTAACCATAAACATATTTCTTAGTCTCAAACATTCTCATTAACTCTGAATACTTCTATACATATTTTCCATTAAACATATTCACTAGCAATGGAGATTTTAGTTAATTAAAGGTTAACATTGTTGTTAACCTTAAAACATTTCTATTTCTGATTTAGGCACAGGGCCTGCAATTTGGGGGGAGTGGCAGGGGTAGATTACCCCAGTACTAAACTGGGACTTTATTTTAACAACTCCAAAATCATGAAAGCAATATGTCCAAAGTATAACTAACTCTTGTTTCAAGAAATATTTTTCTGACCCCTGAAAGAATGGAAAGTAAAGTTGACCTTGATGGAATTTGAACTCAGAAGACCTAAAACTTGGGGGAGGGGATAGTCAATTATAATCAACTCCAAGAGTTGCACTGTATTTTATTTTATTGACCCCGAAAAGAATGAAAGGTAAAGTTAATTTAAGTGAGCTTTGAACTCAGAAATTTAAGAGTCAGAAGCCAGAACAAATATTGTAACAATACATAATTTCTGATTAGACACAGGGCCAGCAATTCTGAGGGGAAATGAGGGTAGATGACCCCAGTACTAGACTGGTACTTTATTTTAACAACTCCAAAAATATGAAAGCCAAAGCTTGACCACCTTGAGATTTGAATTCAGAATATACAAAACCAAAACCAAAAACAAACAAAAAATCATCAAAGGTATTTTTTCAACATTCAAACAATTTTGTCAGCTTGCCATCTTATTGATAATTATTCTTATTCTTTTTTTTTAAATTAAAAAAAAACATTTACAATAACAAATAATCTAAAAACATAGCATAAACAAACCTGGTTTGAGTCCATTAGTATCAGTATTGAAAACAGCTTTTCCCTTCTTGGGAGTGTTGAAATGCTTTGGGAAAACGTGTTCATCTGACAAAGGTGGTTTGATGTCTGATGCAGGAGGTTTGGGTAAAATTGGCTTTGGTAAAGATTTTGTGGTTGGTGTTTGTGGCTTTTGAACAAGGATAAGAGCATTTGAAGTAGGTGACATGATATACAGTGGTGGGGGGTTCAACACTAAGAGAGGAGTAGAAGAGACTGCTGTTGATGTTAAGGTTCCTGGAGTTGTGGTTTGGTTAGGTAGTGCTTGTGTAACAACAGTAGGATTTTGTAGATTGGATGTGGTCCCATTTATTATAACATGTGGCGATTGGGAAGAATAAACTTGACCGCCTTGTCCAACAAGTTCAGCAACAGGGGAATAAATCAGTGGGGATTTATTGGGATTTACCGTACATGGTACCGAAACTGAAGGCAGATTTTGCCCTTCAAGAGAATTTATCCAGTTTTGCCGCATATTGACAGTCTGCGCTTGGCTGGTAGCATTCATTATAATCTGTTCTTGTTCATCATCATTCAAAATAGTTTGACTTGGGCTGTCAGCATTCAGAATGGTTTGATTTGGGCTCCCAGCATTTATGTTCTGATGTGGGCTGCCAGCATTCACTATGGTCTGACCAGGGCTCCCAGGATTTATAATGGTCTGACTTGGGCTGCCAGCATTCACTAGGGTCCGACCTGGGCTGCCAGCATTCATTATAGTCTGACTTGGGCTGCCAGCATTCACTAGGGTCTGACTAGGGCTCCCAGCATTTATTATGTTCTGACGTGGGCTGCCAGCATTCATTATGTTCTGATGTGGGCTGCCAGCATTCATTATGTTCTGATGTGGGCTGCCAGCATTCATTATGGTCTGATGTGGGCTGCCAGCATTCATTATGGTCTGATGTGGGCTGCCAGCATTCATTATGGTCTGATGTGGGCTACCAGCATTCACTAGAGTCTGACCTGGGCTGCCAGCATTCATTATGGGCTGACCTGGACTCCCCACATTCACTATAGAGTGACCTGGGCTCCCAGCATTTGCTATAGTCTGAACTGGGCTTCCAGCATTCATTATGGCTTGACTTGGGATTCCAGCATTCATTATAACCTGATTCTGACTATTAGGATTCATCATAATACGACCTTGGTTACCAGCATTTATCATAGTCCCAGCTGTGTTACGAGTATTCATTACATTTTGATTTGGTCTACCAGTATTCATTTCAGCTAGTCCTTGACAAACAGAACTAACTCTGTTCACTCTTTGGCCACTACCACTTATGGGTTGTTGTTGGCCAGCACTTCCATTTATCATCTGTTCTTGGTCATAATTATGCAAGCCTTGCAACTGGTGGTCAGAACCCATTATCGTGGTACATTTGTCTAGGCCAATATTCATTACAGATTTCCTTTCACCACCAGAATTCCTTATAGATCTGATTTGGTTACTCTCATTCATTGCAATTTGCCCTTGGCTGCAGATATTGAGTAAGTTACCATCTATAAACTGCTGGCCCATATATGGAGGAGCATTTATGATGCTACATCCATTAGGTGTATCATTCTGCTTCAAAGAATTTAGCAAAACCTGTTCTTGAACGTTCTTATCCATTGAACTTGACCCACGGTTTTTCAGACCTGGCATTTGTTCATAAATGGCAGCCAGTCGATTTAAATTTTCTTGCTCAGTAATATTTACATTTAGACTTTCAGTCATCTCAAAGTTGGGACAATGCTGATCAAGAAGCTGAGGAACACACTGAGGAGGTGAAGCCTTATTATATTGATCCTCTATATTAAAAGTTTCTGGAATATTGTTAGGAGTGGATTCTTCGAAGCCATTCTTCAATGTTTCTTTAATGTTTTTTATATGAGAAATTTTAGAAGAACTAAAGTCCTCCTTACATATGGTGGGATACATATTTTTATTGTTATCTTCTTGTAAAATAGCCATCAAATCATCCAGTGTATTTTCTTGATTTAAAATGGCAAGATCACTCTGATTATCATTTTGATCAGGAGATCTTGAGCACTCTGAGAGTGTATATGGTGTACTTCGAGCACTGTCAGATTCATAATTTTCACCACTAACTGAAATTATTCCCCCATTTGTCACTGGAAAACTACTGCTGAGCCAAGGCTCATTCAATTCACAGGGTTTGCAAACAGGTCTTTGGTATTTATAGTATTGTACATCATGAGAATCATATGATCGTTTAGATTTATTCTCAGTAAACACATGATCTTGGGAAGAGGCAAAATAAGCTTCATGAGTCCTTGAAAGACTGACTGGTACACCATTAGTTGGACCTCTTTTCAAGCTTTCACCTTTGTTCAAATTGTCATCGGTTTCCTCATCTGATTCTGATTCTTCTCCTGCAGAAGCTAATTCAACTGATTTCATTGAGGGATCTGATATAGTAAGATTTGAAAAATTCCTTTCGAGAACATCAGACTCAGAACCAACAGTTAATGAGTTTGGGGCTTTATATTCTTTAGGTTGTTCCTCTTCTTCACTAACATTACCCTCCTCACCAGAAAGAAACTGCTGGTCTCTTTCTAATGTCCTTTCTTCTGGTAATTTCCTAATTTCAGTCTTAGTTTCTTCTTTTGTCAATTGCCCCATTTTTTTTGCTTTGTTTTGTTTTCAAAATAATCACGTTGAAGTTGGTATGTAATACTTGAAGGTGTTAACCAAATAAACTGCAATTAAAAAAGAAGGCAAAGATTAGAGATAACATGCAACTTAGGGACACTAAAAGAATACAATTTTTACTTAAAACATGACGCAATGTAACCAAAAAATTGTTACAAACAAATATACTAGCTAAAAAAAGGTTGAGATATGATTGCAACTTTCAAAACTGTGAAATACGACAAGAGGTACTTATCTTAATGCATAACTCATTTGTTAGTTAAGTAGTTAATTTACTTCTGAAATATTCTTCTCAACACAAAATTAAGCAATTGTCTAAGGAAGGACAATGCAATATAGTTCTAACTAAATATAATATATTCTAAGAAACAATCCAACAGTCTATTCATAACGAACAGTATTTTATTTACTCAAAACTGTTAATAAGAAGACAAGAACTAGCAACACAAACAACTGAACCAACTGAATAATATTATTGGAGAAAGAAAACTTCTATTTTATGCATTCATTACTATGAATTGCTTGAGGTATTTTTGCTTTCCTTTCACAATATTTACCCCATACTGCAATCATAAACCATCACAGCTACTGTCACTTCTCACTGATCTACTTTCACTAACATGGCAAGATTTTTATAATTTTTATAGTAATTAAGAGTGGTAAATATTTATTTAGCAATTGCCTACTTTACCACCACTATTTCTTCTTCCAGAACTATATCATTTAGGCAACAGAATACAATTTTAGGAATTCTACAAACTTCACTATTTAGTTACAGCCTGGTCATTCTACAAATGAATATAGCACACTGAAAGTTGATTTTATGTAGTTTCACAGCAATCTGGTTACATCATTTGAGTGTACACTTTACATCTTATATACTATACACAATTTTTACAATGTAACTGAGATTTTGGTGTCTCTTACAATCAACTATATTATTGTAATGTCCACTACATTCAGAATTATTAACAGTAGCTATATTTTCTACAGCCTTAAGTTTGCCTCTGAAGTATGAACTTGATTTATCAATGTCACAAAGGACTCAAGATAAATGATGAACAAGAAGTTTTGAGATTCAATACCTAAGTGGGATTCCTACCCATTATTAAGCCTCAAAAATGTGAAGTCATTTCCAAGTTTTTATCTCTCTCTCTCTCTGATGAAGAGACAGCCCTTGAAACCTCAGATTCCTCTTCTCTTTACAGCATACAAACTTAGCCAAATTCACAAACTTCACTATAATTCAGATTAATATAGACCACAAGCAACACAGTAATATCAAGTGTCCTTTGTTTCCACACTTCTTTGATGGCCATTAAGAAATATTAACTTCTTGAGAAACAAGTTAGGGGTTGGTGAAAGGAAAGGCATACAGCCGTAGGAAATCAGCCTCAATGAAGTCCATCAGATCTGTGCAGGCATGGACAAGAACATTAAAATGATGATGATATATTATGCACAATATATATATACATACAAATATACAGACATAGCATATACACACATTCAAAATATCTATACTTGGGTTTCTAGAACTTGATTTTGTGAGGATAAATCCAAGACCTTACTATCAATTGATTTCTATATCAAGCACTTCAAATCAATTTTTGACCTTGATTGTACTGATTGCATATTTTTTCATTATTCATTAGTATAGTCCAGTCATATTACAGATTGCCAGATGTTATGTTTATTGGCACACAGGCAAAGGCCAACTTGAATAACCACAATGTACTCCTGAAAAACTGCTACAAGCTTCTCAGTTTCCACTCTCAGTTTTTGAATAAGTAATCAACTTGAGCTTTTTGGGCCATTTTGGCAAATGTGTGTCCACAATTTAACATCATTTTCTAAAAGATAATATTTAAGCATGATAGTCCATTTTCTGAAAGAAATTCCTGAAAATGTTCAAATGGTGGTGTTTTAGTGGATTTTTGAAATTTGTGATTTCCATTACAGCCAATTTATACTCTATATCTTGTCCTTTGATACTTTGATATTTGTCAAGTGAATGAGAATTTCCAAGACATATGTACAACTTTTTTGTTGCAGATATTAGTCTGACTATAGCAGGAGATCTCAGCTGTACAAAGATTGCTATTGAAAGTAACAATTATCTTCTCAGGAAAATCTTTTCAAACTTATTTAAAGACTTAGATGCTTGTAGTTTAAGAAGTATACCTACTCCACTAATTGATACAACAATAGTTTTTTCATGCAGAGGTACACAGAAGATTCTAAGCATTACCAATATCATGATATTTGAGATCTAACTCATCATGAAGGAATCAATGTTCTTGAATACATATGACATTAATGTTGGAGGCAACTGCTCTCGCTGCTAACTCAGGAAGCTGATTGAATGCATTCATAATGTAAACATTAACCTTTTAACATCCGGATTACTATGTCAATTGTAATGCTTATTTATTCACATTGCTTTGAACTAATCATGCATTATTATCTTGTAGCTTTGAGATATTGATGATTCGATTGTTTATTTTTAGACTGGCATAGTATGATAGATGTGAGAGGCTGGATCTGGCTGGTTTGAACATAAAACAGGAAGAATATTTTGGCCAGACTTGGCCGGTTTAAATGGTAAAGGGGTAAGTGATGAAAATATCAGGGGACATATACATTTTAGTAGTTTTAGATTTGTTTGAATGTTTTTGCTCAGTAGTTTGCTTTTTTAACAATGTAGTAGATGCTGAAACCACAACAGAATGCTCTCCTTGATTGATCATGTGACAACACAGGATAAACATCTACATGTTGATAACGTTATACAAAAAGACATCTATAATTACCAGTTCTATAGATGTTAGCAGTGGTTCAGCTTCAGAGTTAGGTGATCCTGTCAATGTTGTTGCTATGATTCCATTTTTCAATAATCTTATTTTGTCATTGCTTAATTCTTCCACTGAAGCTATACATCCTGCCGGTTGCTTCCCAAGGTTTCTAATAGTCATTCTCATTTAGTATAATCACTTATTTCAAACATGCCCGGTGTCATTAGAATTGCTAGGAGTAAAAATCCTGCTGATATAGTTATTTCAATCTTATGAATACGCAAACCCCACCACCATGACTTATAACTGTGATTTTCAGCAGTGGAGGCTGTGACTTCAAGTCTGAACAAAGATGTGGACTGCACAAACCATCATGAAAGTAGCCAACCAAAGAGAATAGTAACTCTGAATAAATACTTGCATGAGGGTGGGTAGACTTAGCCTCCATAAGCCATAGTGAGGGCAACTCATTTAAGAGAGTAGTAACTTTGAATAAAAATTAACACAGAGGAAACTTAAGTGCTGCAGACAAACTGATCAAACACAACCAATCAATGTTGTGAAGTACCAGCAGAAGGAAGATACCAGCTAGTAAAATGAGGCTGAAGTTAGATTTTTGTTTAGAGTTGGAGAAGTTGGAAATTCGTACAGTTTTGAAATATGAGTTCTTTCTTGGGAATACAGAATTACAGACAGCTCGGAATATTAATGGAGCATTTCATTCTAATGTTATTACACAGCAGACAGTATCAAATTGGTTTGCAAAATTTCGTTCTGGTAACTTTGACCTCACAAATGAGCAACACGGTTGACCAGAAACAAAAGTGGATAATGACAAACTGAAAACCACCGTTGAGTCAGATCCATCTCAAAGTATCCATGAATTATCGTTGTTTTCTGGTGTTAGCAAGCAAACAATATTGACACACCTAGTTCAAATCAGTAAAGTGAAAAAGGTGGATAAGTGGGTTCCACATGAACTCAATGAAAATCAGAAACAGCAACGTTTAGAAGCCTGCATTACACTACTTTCTTGTCACAATAATGAATCATTTTTTAATCGAATTGTATCATGTGATGAGAAATAAATCCAATACAACAAGCATAAATGTTCAGCACAATGATTGGACAAAGACGAGCCACTAAAACATACCAAAAAGCAAAATTCATCAAAAGAAGCTGATGGTGTGTGTTTGGTGGTCTGGCGCAGGTGTGATCCATTATGATTTCATTAAACCGGGGTCATCAATCACAGCCCAAGTATACTGCAGCCAAATGATGCAGAAACTTACAAAAAAACTGCCTAGATTAGTCAACAGATCCACTCTTATTTTATTGCAAGATAACATCAGACCACATATCACAAAAATGACATTGGCGTAACTACAGTAGTTGGAGTTGGAAGTTCTCCATCATCCATCATACTCACCTTGTCTTGCACCCACTGACTACCACTTCTTCCAGAATTTGGATAACTTTGATAGGAAAAAAATTTAATTCCAACAATGCTGTAAAACAGGCCTTCCAAGATTTTATTGACTCTAGATTGCCAGGCTTTTACAGTTCCGGACTGGACAAGATACCACTGAAATGGCAAAAGTGTATTGACAATATGGGTGCATACTTTGATGAATAAAACTATTCCTTGTATTTATAAAACATTAGTAAACTTTTTTTTCTTTTCTACAAATTTTATACTTGACAACCTACCTGTAATGCTAGAGCAGAGGTGTATAGATGTATGCAAGAGGTGGAATATAGGGAGCCTCAACCAAACTCCTAACAAGCAAAGAACACCAGTACAAATTCTTTGGTGTAGTAATAATACTGGTTTAGGTAGAGTAGGCATACATGTGAAAGAAAAATAAATAGTAACATGAGTGAAGTAGTCGGAACATGTTAACAGAATAGTTAAGCTTATACTACTTGTGGATAAAGCAACAGCAACAGCAATCATTTGTACACCACAGTTCAGGCAGACAGATAAGCAAAAAGTCCTCTTGTGAACAATCTCAATAACAAATGACAGCAGCTTCGTTAACTTGACTGGTGATTTGAATGGACAACTTGGATAGCACCATGAGGGGCACCCCAGAGTACATGGTGGCTATGGATATGGTTCAAGAAATGAAGAAGGATCAAGGTTTTTAGAGTTCTATGAAGCAAATGGGTCAACATTTGTCTACATGAATTTCGACTAACTAATCAGCTACTTGAACATTAGATAGACAGACAAGTCTTTCTCTGATGAAAAATGTGTCATTCAACACAGGCTAGTGACCTTAGAATGAATGCTATATAACTGAAAGATAAAAAAAGACTATCAAGAGATGGTGTGGAATGTAAAAGAACATTCCACTAAATATTTTCAAGATGATAAATATTATGAGGACAAAATAGAGATCTCTATCATAAAGAACCGGAAATCTGTAGGAGACAAACACCAGAAGTAACAAACTAGATCTGTGGCTTGCAGTCAATACAGTTGACTATTCCCTCTCCCCATACCATCAAATTTTAGGCTTCAACTGTGTTAGGTATATCATTATTAATGGAGTGCTGAACTAAATGCCTTAATGTGTGTAAGTGTTTAGAGTCATGTCTCTTTACATTCTGCGTTTAAATTTCACCAAAGTCAGCTTTGCCTTTCGTCTTTCAGGATCAGCAAAACAAAGTACTAGTAAGGTATTGAGGGAAAGTGGTTGACGTAACTGACTTACCCACTTCTTGCCCCTAAATTTGTAGCCTCTTTCCTATGTTAGTAACAACTATTATCAGTAGTAGTAGTTGTCGTAGGAAGGGCAGTGGAATGATTAAACTTTACAGCACTTAGTTTAAGTCTCTTTAAATTGTGAGTTCAAACACTGCCTAGGTTGACATTGCCTTTCATCTTTTGGGGCCAATGAAATAGAACAGCAAATGCTGGGGTCGATATATTCAACTACACCATTCTCCCACTGATCTGTAGCCTTGTGCCACTATCATAAATCATGATTATTATTATTAAAATGGCAAGCTGACAGAATCATTAGCACACCAGACAAAATGCTGAGTAGCATTTTGTTTGTCTTCATGTTCTCAGTAAAGTAGTGGGGTCAATGGACTCGACTAGCCCCCTTCCCTAAAATTCATTCCATGCCCTGTGCCTATAGTAGAATGGATTATCTCCTAATATAATGATCGTAGTGTTTTTTATATTTGTATGTGTTGATCATTACCAGCATCGCCTTACTGGCACGTGAAAAGACATTTGAACAAGGCCATTGCCAGTGCCGCTAGGCTGGCTCCTGTGCAGGTGGCCTGTAAAATACACCATTTTGAGTGTGGCCATTGCCAGTACCACCTAACTGGCCTTCGTGCTGATGGCACGTAAAAGCACCCACTACACTCTCGGAGTGGTTGGCGTTAGGAAGGACATCCAGCTGTAAAAATTCTGCCAAATCAGATTGGAGCCTGGTGTAACCATCTGGTTCACCAGACCTCAGTCAAATCGTCCAACCCATGCTAGCATGGAAAGCAGACGTTAAACGATGATGATGATGATATATATATATATATATATATATATATATATTATGCCCAAAAACACAGGAGTGAGTAGTATAAGTGAAGGGAGAGAAGAGAAAATAGTAATTCAGTGAAGGAGAAGTAGTGAGAGTAAAAGCCTTGACTGAGAGGGAGTGAGAGAAAGCAACAGCAATGAGAGAGTGGAAGTGGCAAAGAGCACATCGTGCATCTTCTACTATAATAATACTCTTGTGTTTTTCTCCATCACAACATATGAATGAGAAGGGATAATAGAAGAATAATAAACGAAGGGGTGAAAAAAATCAGTGTTTCAACTCGGTGTGAGTACATGTATGTGTGTGCATGTACAAGGGAAGTATGTGAATGTATGTGAACATTGACAGGTGTATTAATTTGATTTACCATCCTACTATAATAATACCCATGTATTTCTCCGTCACAACATATGAATGAGAAAGGGAGGGGTAATAGATGAATAAGGAAGGAAGGAAGAAGTGATGCCAAACTTGGTAGTGGGATAATGGAAGTTCTACAGTGAAAAAAAAAATCAAACAGCATTTCAACTCTGCATGAGTATATGTGTGTGTATGTAAAAGTGAGTCATGTGAATGTTTGTGTGTGTGTGTGTGTGTGTGTGTGTGCAATGGAAGTGGGACAGTGAACATTCAATGCTGAAAAGATAAATCAAACAGTGTTTCAGTTCTGTGTGAGTATACGTATGCATGTGCATGTACAAGTGAAGTATGTGGAAGTTTGTATCTATGATTATTATGTACCTTATTTATATATAAAATACTACAATTAGCTGTCATTTTTGACGGCACAGAGCCAGCTAGTTATTATCTATAATACATTAAAAGTCAGTCTGAATCTTGCTTGCTTGCAATGTTACCCAGCCAAACTGGTGCATAAAGGGATATTTACAATGAATTAAGTTTACCTTGAAATGTTAATACAAATGGAATAAAACAAGTTTTGGGTAAATCGGACAAGTAGTTTTATAGATATTAGAAGTTTTGGGGTATAAATACCCAAAACGGTGCATAATGGGAAAATATTCTGAAAATAATCTTCATCCTGAAAGGGAAGAAACTCTTGCCTTTCTATAAGACAGTGATTTGACAATGAAAAAATAAATTTTTTATAGTAAATGTTTCTATTTTTGCTTTTGTTAAACAATAATTTTATTATTTAGAAATATTTTTAAGTGAATGTGATTTCAAGAATTTAAGCTGTTTGTACAGTATTTATATTTTAGACGTCTTTAAACAGACAATATTTTAATGTTTTGTTTTTTTAATTATTTTCAAGTGAATACCATTACAAAACTTTCTTTTGGCATATTTAAAAAATATTTTAAAGTGAAAATGACTTTCAAAATACAGCAAATATTTCATAAAAGACTTGTTCGTAACCTCAGTGTGAAATGATTTTTTTTCATTGGATTTTCTTGAGTGTACTCAACATATCTCACCTCCAAAGATTTGGCTGCTATTTCTAGCATGTCCTGCTACCACGTAACAGCCGTTTGCGATAAAGGACCCAAAATACCTGTTACATGGTAGCAGGGCATGCCAGAAATAGTAGCCAAATCTTTTTTTTTCTGCAGAAAGGAGCCATTTATGTGTGATTTTGATGTCATATTCATTGAAAGCATGCAAAATAACCTGGAAAAGAAAAAACCACGAAACAAAACTCCGTTGCTGGGAAACTCAGAGTTTTCTGGTGACTGAACAGGTCACGGGTAGCCTAGTTATAATATATATACATACATAAATACTTATGCATACATACCTATGCATACATATATACACACACACATATACACATACACACAAATATACACATGCATACACCCTCTCCACACACACATATACATATATCATTATATTAGTGTCCAATTCTTCAAGCTTGCATGCTTCAGGTAGAATTTGTTGCCATAAACTTTCTACAACTGGACACCCTCCAAGACACTTGCCTATTACCAAATATAGCAATATTTACCAATGGCCAGACATGCTTTTGAACATGTTAATTTATAAATATATCCATATATTTAAGTACATACATAGAATGGGTAAGTTTGCTTCTCAACCACATGGTTCTGGGTTCAGTCCTGCATGGCACCTTAGGCAAGTCTCTTCTACTAAAGCCTCAGGCCAACAAAAGCCTTGTGAGCAGATTTGGTAGACAGAAACTGAAAGAAGCCCATCATGTGTGTGTGTGTGTCTTTGTCCACACTATGACCAGCACCACTTAACAACCAGTGTTTGTTTGTTTATGACTCTATAACCGTGTGATTCAGCAAAAGTGATCGATAGAATAAGCACCGGGCTTAAAAACAAAAGCACTGGGGTCAATTCATTTGACTATAAATTCTTCAAGACAGTGCCCCAGCATGGTTGGAGTCTAATGGTTGAAACAAGTAAAAGATAAAAGATAAGATGTGTGTGTATGTGTGTGTGTGTTTGTAACCCACCATTGCTTGTCAACCCGTGTTGGTGTGCTCAAATACCCATAACCTCATAGTTTAGCAGAAGGAACAGACACATTAAGTACCAAGCTTAAAAAAAGAAAATTAGCACTGGGGTCAATCCATTCACCTAAAAGTTATTCAAAGTAGGGCTCAAGCATGGCTCATGACTGAAACAAGTAAAACATGAAAGATACATACACACACACTTCATGTCTGTAGCTCCAATGAAGCTATAGGGTGTTAATCAAGTACTCAACTATGAGTGCATTGCACCTTATAGCAGAAACAGCTGTAAGCTAATGAAGTTCATAACATCCCAATTTCGTATTACCACTCTGTGTTTGACTGATGCTCCATATACCATGTTATTAGCATTACAATGCCTAGGGAAAATATTAAAATACATATATATATATATATATATATATATATATATGACAATGTGTGTGTGTGTGTGTGACTGACTATTACATTAATCCCACATAAAATCAATATTTTTCATACGATTTCGTTCACGCTTGGCAAATACATCACTTATATTCCACAGATGGTTCTACACTCTTTCGACTTTTCACTTATGGAGTAAAGGAGCTTCTGGTGTCAGAAGGTCAGAAAAACCTTATACAATTACTATTGTGGACAAAAGAGGTAACTCTATGTGAAGTAACAGTCAGAAATTGATTGTCTCCCTTACACCGGAAGATGTGTGTGTGTGTGTGTGTGTGGCCAACCGACTGTAACTCTTTGCATATTAAGCACTTCCTTCTTCACACAGCCATGCAATTTAAATCAACTTTTAATTATATTTATATTTTTCAATCGCTTCTGAAATTAATCCATATTATATTCTCAGTGATACAACTTTTACAATGTCCATTCACTGCAAACCGCCAGTATTTGCACGTTAGCACTTCCTTCATATAACTATACCAAGTTGTGACAGTTATACAGTTTTTACAATGTCCATTCACTGCAAACCACCAATATTTGTGCGTTAGCACTTCCGTCACATAACCATCTTCAGGTAGCCATGCAATTTCAATCGACTTTGAATTATTTTTTTTAAAGTCTTCAAATTTTGCTTTTCTTTTTCATACATGACTTTCATTGAAAAAAAAGCTTCAATGAAGTTGTGCCAGGCATTACGAGAGAAATAAGAACATGATACGAAATGCTTCAAACTATAGGATCCCTAATGCCTACTGCAATTGCAATCTCATTTCATGGACTTTCATTTATTGCTAAGTGCCAAATCTGTGTTCAAAAAAATTTATTACCTAAGTTTCTTAATGCCATATCATAAACTGCAAATGAAAATGGTAATTATACATTTTACGCTTATCAACTTGAAATGACTTCTAACTGCGGGCTAATTCAACTTAAACCGCCCAAAAGTATAAATATATAAATACACACACACACACACATCATCATCATCTTCACCACTACCACCATTAACATTTCCACATCCACTTTTCCTAGTTTACATGGTTCAGATGGAATTCACTGAAAGAGATTCCATAAGGCTGGATGCCTGAAATGTTACCAACCGAAATCTGTTTCCAAGTAATATAATTATCCTCCATGGACAGTCATGTTTTCATGTAAGACATATAGATATCTATACATGCATATATATATATACACAAATATAGACATGCACACATAAATATGTATACATACATATATATAAGTATATAGCAAAACTGTCTGACAAACGGGAACATGACACTCTGAGTAACAGCTTTTGTCATATTTCTCCTGCTTTTAAATAAAGCATATTACTCTACCTCTGGTATTTGAGTACTCTTTTTTCCACCTTGTTTCACATTTATGTGCTTACTCTGGTATAAGCGTATGTAGCAATGTGTGTATAGATATGCGTTTGTGTGTGTACGCATATATATCTATGTATACCTATGAATATATCTACGAATACATATATCTACATGTATATATGCATATATATCTAGATATATGTGTATAAATGTATAATAATATTAGGGACAAAATCCAAAATTACAGGTAAAAACTCAATTAAAATCAATTTATAAAAAATCAAAATTAAATTGAGCTTTATAGATAAATATATATTTTCCCTAAAACTATATATTTTGTATAAACGTATATATAGTTTATGTGTATATATCCTATAAAAGGTAGCACAGAGGGATGAAAAAAAAAATTTATAAGAAAAAAACTAAACAAGCATAAACACAGCCAGCCCTTCATCAGTTAACAATCAAATATCATAATTTCAACACTTTCCAACAATCTGGCAATGAATCAATATAAGCTGCTATGAAACAGATGAACAGACATGACACATGAAAACAGAACAATGTTGACACAAGAATAGTAACATAAAACAAGATCTGCAGACCAACTGGTGTGAAAGCATGTCCATCTGTTTCAAATATTGTTGCTGCTAATTTGCATGATGGGTTGTATCAGGTAATGTTTCTGCATGTTATATTTTAGGTTATAGGTGAAGTACTAATGTGTGTTAATTTTCTCATAAATTCTAGCTAAAACATCCAGGAATTTGGTGCAAGGAAGGTTGGAATCCAAAATATAAACCTTTGTTTATGTAATTTTTTGTTTTATATATAAAAACAAAATCCAAATGAATTTGGTCTCTGATTTAGGCACAACTCCAGCTATTTTTGAGGGCAACAGTGTTGATATCATCAACCCCAGTACTTGACTGGTACTTAATTTTGCTAAGCAAAGGGATTGAAAGTACTACTAACCTCAAAGAGATTTGAACTCAGAATGTAAAGAGCTGGAATACAAAATATTTTTTCTGATGCTCCAAGAATTCTGACAGCATGCATGGATTAAAACTTGCATTAAAGAACATACTTTAAACTTTGAAACTGATGACAGCATAGACCAAACAGTAAAATGTCGTTTTCCTTGCCCTGTAAAACTTCCTTAGTTAAAACATGCCCTAACATTCATTCAGTAAAACTTTCTTATACAAAATCTTAGCAAAATGATTCTCATTTTTGTCTAAAACTCACTTTTTGAAAACACACACTAATATATTCACAGGAAAACTCGTATGAAAACTATAATTTTGTATCATTATTTTCATACATATAGAAATATTTACCTTCTTTGTTAAAAAAATAAACACGTTTTATTCAAATATATATATACATAAATTTTTTGTAATTTTCAATTCATTACTTTTCTAAAAACACACATTGTTCAGCTTTATAGATGAATAATGAAAGAAAATGTCCTACTTTATGTTTGAGCTTTATTTCTGCTTGTACCACACCTAACTATATGTATATCTATATCTA
>NC_068985.1:76770818-76778040 GCF_001194135.2 Octopus bimaculoides
ATATATATATATATATATATATATATATATAAACACATACACACAGACATGCAAGTGTGTGTGTGTGTGTGCACGCATCACTCGTTATTCATTTTTTTCAAGAAAGAAATCTCTTATTTCACATTCATTTGAAGGCATGGAGCATGTGGGTCATTTGTTGACAGGATGAACATCAACCACACCAATTGCAACAAATGACTTTCATAGATCCAAATGTAAACTAACACAGTCATGCACCTGATCTTCTTTAGAGTGACCAGTCTTCTAAGCATGTCAGAGGACTATACTTCACTCTCAAGTCATGTTTCTGACATAGGAAAGGAATTTTGCCATAGAAACTAACACATTACATAGTGTAAGGTGTAACACCTCATTTTTCTTGCACTAGTGAAGTTGCTTTATAGCCTGCATGACAAAAGAAACCTCACTACTCTAAGTAACCTTTGTTCTTCTAGGGTAAAAAAGACTAAGAGAATAAATAGTAGAGTATGACTGTAGAACATGAATTTGGGAGGGAGGGGAAAGAAGAGCAAGAGTATTTATGACAGGGAAGTGAACCAAAAAGGCAAGAGAAATAGAAGGGATATGGTAATGGAGAAGAGAAACTAATGGAAGCTTTATAGTTACTAAGAGAGAGAGGGAGAGAGAGAGAGAGAGAAAGAAAGCAAGTGGTGGATAGTCATAGGAATAGTCAATGGTAAAATACAATGAGATGTCAACAAATGAACTGGAGGAGTTGTAGCAGTAAAGGAGAGTAATTTTAACTGATAAGAGAGAGCATAAGTGATGAATAGTCAGAGCTGGGCAATTATATGAGAATGATGGCTGTGAGTAAGTGGTGACTTAGGAGTGAAGGGTAGTACAGGAGGATAAACGAAAGAGTGTATGAAGTATCAAAATCTGTTGCAATCCCTCATTACTCAAGTAACATGATGGGAGGGAGAGAGGAGAGGTACAAATGATGATGGTGAGAGAATTAAGTATAGATAGATCTAATGATATGCCTCATTTTATAGATGACAATGAACAATGAAGAGGAGAAAGGCAAAGTGACAGATGGGATAGAATAAACATTAGAGGCAGCAAATGGAAATTAAGCAAGTTCAAAAGAGGCAAAAGCATAGACGCAGATATTATACATACTATACGTTCCAGTCCCACCATCCCCCCATTTCAACATATGTTTTGCCATTCTTGCACAAGTGATTGGTACTTTTCAAGTTCTACATAACATCAACCATCATAATTCTTTGTCATTTACACGAGGTGCAACAATGAGATCCATCTTTACCAATTTAAACTAAGTGTTCCTCAGTCTTCCTCTTCTACAGACCCCACCCACTTTCAGTGTTTAGACTAATCCATGCACATCATACATTCCAATCAGCACAGTACTCTTGCACACTGATTCCTCTTATATCCATTTATTCTCTCAACACATTAGTACTCCACAGTTCATTGTACACTATTGTACAGCTAGCATAGCAGGCTCACTTTATCATTTTCCAGTCTTTGCAAATCCTAAACTTCATAGATGAGCATCATACAATTTGCTTTGCACTCCAAAGAATCTTCTTTTAACTTTTTAAACCCGTCTTTGCTCTAGCAAGTCAGAATATCCTCCTTCGTTGCTAATTAGGTCACTTATTGACAACTTGGAAGACATGTGAACATTTGAAAGAATCTGTTTCCTATACTCCAGTGGATTAGAAGCTTTCTTCCCTGCTCATATGAAGTTTATTTTCCTGATTAGCCAGCCTTTGATCTTAAAACATTTCTTGTGCATTCAGATGATTTCAAAATGATTTCATAGTATGTCTATAATATTACACACATACAAACACATATATAAAATTCATCTATTATATTCTTTATTTATTTCAACCTTCTTGACTGGCAATGCGGGAGTGCTACCATTAATTCTCCTTTATTTCTAGTTCTCCCTCTGTGGTTGATCTTTAGTGCACAACTCTCCCACTTTTATTTTTCTTATTTACTGCAGTGACATCAGTTCATTCATCAAGGATCTCCAACAAAAGTTGTTCCAGCAAAACCATTAAGTTTTTTGTGGGAAGGGGACAGGATGTTGAAGAGTAGTAGGCATCTGAACTCTGCAGCATTGTGTACCAACTTTATATGGAGAAGATGAGATTGCTGGCATTCTGCATTTACGTTCAGTTCAGGGACTGGAATTGCTCTCAGTCCAAAAGTTTGGCACTACACTCTCCAAGATTTTCCATTATGTGTGTATGTGTGTGTGTGTAACCTCAAAAATACTGGTATTGACAGTTGGAGTCATTAGGCTGTAGCTGGCATAGTACAAAAGGAGCTTTTATATGCATATTCAAAATATATCTCATAAGCAAACTTAAAGGATATATATATATAATAATAATATAAGGGATAAAAATCCAAATTTACAAGTAAAAACTCAGTTAAATTCAATTTATTAAAAATTAAAATTAAATTAAGTTTCACAGTATAAAATATATAAATATATAGTTTTAGAGAAAAGAACCAAAGTTCATGAACTAATCCATGAAAATCCAGTCACGTATAGAAAAATTAATAAGTAAAAACATGATAAATAAGTATAATATAATACAAAGTAAATATCATAAGATATATATATATATATATATATTGCGAAACTGAGTAATACCATCTGGTTGATAAATGATGAAGAATTAGGGATCTTCTGTCTCAGTCCCCCATCCAGTACATGTTATGCATTTTTCACCTGTCGTTTATTTGCAATACATTTTTCATTTATATATATATATAAATTTATATATATAAATATAGTTGAACTCGAAACAGATGAAATTATAAATAATAAATACAATCTCGTCAGTAAAAAAAAATTTCTAAAATGGACAGAGGAATCAAAGGATTACTTTGGTCCAATGGTAGAACGTCTGTTATATTTACAGAAGACATAGGTTAGCGTACAACGAGCAATCTCGAACTATTTCTATCCAAACGTTTCTAACTCAATATTTACACCCTATTTACACCTTAATCAACTTCGAGTTAAACTGTTAAAATCGAATTATTTCATGTTCTTTTGCAATTTCTAAATTTTTGACGTACACGGTACATATTTGATACAAACGTTAACAATGGTTTCATGCCGAAAGAATTTCCACAATCTTCAAATGATCCACTTAAAATGGCTAGTAAACGACAAGTCGATCGCTTGAGATTGTGGAAATTCTTTCCAATTGAAATTATTGGTAGTGTTGTTAATCCACTGATAAGTATGAATATATATATATATATACATATATCAGTTCATTCAGTTTCTAGTAACTCATTTGATGAAATGATTAATTTTGTAGTTTCTTATCCTTCCCACAGACACTGCAAAGACCCTAAAGCGAACACGAGTGGAGCAATGGCCGCTATTTATGACATACATACATAATGATAATATATATTTGATGTATGTTTGTTCGTAAATATCAAATAAATACATTGTGATATAACATGAAGAATATGTGTGTCTGTACATACATATTATCCCAAGTGTACAGAATTCTATATATCCATTACAGCCGATCTTACCATTGGGTTCGTGATTGGTAAGATCGGCCGTTATCGATATATAATACTGTACACTTAGGATAATATATCCACTCTATTGACAGATACGAGTTCATTTTTTCCTGACTTATGGACTCTTAGACGACTTACACATATATAGGCGGAGGTAAAACACGTGCATACACATACTTGTGCGCTCCAATATGACTGCAACCACATGTCCTCGGCTTTCTTCCAATGCCCTCGGGCCCAACAAAGAGTTTGACCAAAGTACACACCCATCCCTATAAGGCGGACACCCAACAAAATAAACTGTCTCCCACCACCCCAACATATACCCCTTCACACACAGAGACACACCGCACGCTAACATAAACCGCCACCCACGACTTTATCCTTTACAGGAAGAAAACAGACCAACGAACAGCCATTTATACCTACAAGCCCAGAAAAAATTATGCATGACACCACTACACACCATCCCCACAGGAGAACCACACTTAATGCACACTGCCCCTACAAACGCTTTAAGACAACTCTTACCGGCTTCACAGAAAACCCAACCAGGGGGCATAACTCATAACCTAACCCCACCGGCCCTTTTTCGTTTCACCATCCTTTTTCACAGCAGCCACTGACTGATTGTGATAATCTACCTCCGACAATTATTGTTACCTAACACTCCATTGTATTCCTTGCGCGAAACCGATTGGTAATATCAGTCGTAATGGATATATGATACTATATATATTTCTGATAATATACCCACTCTATTGACAGATATACGAGACGAGTGCATCTTTTCCCTGCTTTATGGTCTCTTAAATGACTCATGCACGTGTAATTCGTCTAACAGTGGGTATATTATCCGAAATGTATAGTATTTATATATCCACCACGGCTAACTCTGATGACCGTAAGGTTCTATCGGATTGTTACCTAACACTCTATTGTAAACCTCGCGCGAAACCGATTGATAAGATCAGCCGTGATGGATATATAACACTATATACTTCGGATTTTATATATATATATAATTCTCCATATCGTTATATTACGTATATATTTAAGGTAATCTTCAAGTTTAGGGGGATAAAAAAAATAAATAAAAATATTCAAGGGAAGTAACTGAACGTCTTACCAGTATTCTCCGTACATCTCTGTTTATAAATAAATCACACACGTGATTTGATTGACGTTAGGGTTAGGGTGTGATTTATTTATAAACAGCTAGAAGAAAACGGATAATACTGGTAAGTCGTTCAGTTATTTCCCTTGAATATTTTTATTTATTTTTTTATCCCCCTAAACTTGAAGATTACCTATATTTAATATATACGAACAAACATACATCAAATATATATACTTATTTTCACATATATTATCATTATTACATGTGTACCCCAACCGTCAATAATAACGGAGATGCTGAAAAATGTACATGCTAATGAGAGTATGAGGATGTAAATATAAATGCCAAAATGATAGGAAAACAAGGAAATCATATTTATCATTCCCCAAATACTATACAGGTTTGATTACACGAGAGATAGAAAGAGAGGGAGAAGTTTGAGCAATCATTTATACTCCCGCTTACATTTGCACTCACACATACATAACTTAATAAAGTATAAAAATGTTCGTTTTCTTAGTAGCCAAAAAGGAAACTGACGAATTACATCTAAAAATAAATATATAAATAAAAAAAATGTCCTAAGTAATGATTCGTTGTATTTTCTATTTCGAAGGAAAGAAAAACGATTTAGTTTTGCTAATGATATGTAGGCGTTGACTTAGCTGTTACGTCCTGCTTGTTATTTTACTGCAGTGACTGCAGTAAATAGCAGCAATGTCAATGCGTGCTATTAGTCAGTTCAGATACGATGGTAGAAGAAAAGAGAGAGAACACCAAGTAATTTATCTGTTGAATAAAAACATAAATAGATTTTTTGCGCGGGACATCTCTTCATCGTCGCCCGATTTACAGAAAATGACAATCAAATTTCAAACCCTAAGTTCGTCATTAGAATAAAAATAAGGAGATATTTGATAATGTAGTCGTAGTCTTTGGGTGCAGTGTATTCGAAAAAGTAATCGGATAGTCACGGTTCTTTGAGGGTAAGTGAGTTTTATCAGAAATGACTGGGAAGCTAAATAAAGGCAACCAGTTATGGCCTACTGCCTAATTAAGTATTCATTAGTATGGATTTATGTAGGCACAGAAATACTCTTACACTGATTAAATATATTACCAGATGTTATTCTGTTCTAAATTTAATCCCCACTGACTTTGAAACAAATAAACAGCATCAAACTTCTCAGAAAACTTTTATATAAGACATCGAACTTCTCGATTCGAAAAAAAAAATAATAATCTTCAAATATATATGTCCGTGTGGGTGTGTTTTTCTCATACAATAAAAAAAAATCAATATTTGTATGTCAGTAATAGGAATTTTATAGGCGGCAGCAGGATGAAATGAGGCATCGCCCAAAGAGATTTGAACCTGAATTCGAACCCCCAAAATATGTGAGGGGTCGAACTAGATATGGGAAATAAATAAATATATTGCCGAATATTTGTTTCGTTATGTACAGCCTTTCGTTACATCACTATTTATAAATAGATAGCGGATAAGTGGGTGATGTAAAGTAAAAATTGTTAAAAGTGAATAAATTTAATCAACGAATATGAGATATTGGCATAAAATAATACACATATCAAAGGTGATGAAATGGCCGATCAAAAGGCCAATTAATCTGTCATATTTCGTCATTAGGGCCAAGTGCGAGCTGTTTATTAGGGGCTTCAAAAGGTGTAAAAGTTAAAAGAAATAGACAACTTCAATAACAAAAATTTAAAAAAAATAAATAAAAGGTCATACCAATTGCGCAATATCTAAACAAACATCATTACAATGTCGATATCCATAATATATTAGTACTAATTTTACAGATCATAATAAGTCAAATAAGAAAGGTAAGACAACGTGTAAACGGACAGACGAAACTGATATATTTATATATTATATTTACCTTTAATTTCTTCGTTAATTAGTGTTTCATCCACATTTTTGATACGGCAGCTGCTTTGTAGTTCCTTTATTTGATTTGTAGTAAAAGGTTATAATTCATATTAAAAATATTATTAAATTAATTTTATTGAGATGTATATAAAAATTGACTATCTTAGAGAGAGAAATTTACACAAATAAACTCTAGAAGAGAGCTTGATCTGGTGTTCAGTTTTAGACAGGAAAAAACAGTCATGACATCACTGCAATGTGATTGGAGGAAATATTGCTGACGTAAAACTTGTAATTCCCAAGTGGGGTGTGAAGAGGAATGATGGGATGTTAGGAGAATGAAAGAAAAAAAAAACAAAAAGACTCATGGTGTAAATAAATAAAATATTAATGTGGAATACAAGTATGGAAGGCATATATAACACAGGAACGAGGAAGAATGGTTATATTCATACACATATACACGCACACGCACACACACAGAAGTGCAGACGGAATAGGAACAAGAGATGTGTTTGTAGACATATATAGATGTGTGACTGTATATTTATATATATGTATATGCATGAGCACACATACACATGTAGAGAGTGAAAGAGACATATACATATATATATATATATATATATATATATATATATATATATATA
>NC_068985.1:76780320-76782994 GCF_001194135.2 Octopus bimaculoides
CAAATGAGTGAAACAAGTAAAAGAATAAAAGAATATTAGTGTTGGACTCATGATCGTGATTTCTATTCCTGTACCGGGTGATGCGTTGTGTTCTTGAGCAAAACACTTCATTTCACGTTGCTCCTGTCCACTCAGCTGACAAAAATGAGTAATCCTGCGAGAGATCGGGGTCCCGTCCAGGTGGGGAATATATACGCCAGTGAAACCGAGTAACCGGCACTTATGATCCTGGCATGGCTCCAGAAGGAAAAAAATGCTGGTGTACCGCCTTTAGTCGAACAAATCGATCCCAGGACTTATTCTTTGCAAGCCTAGTACTTATTCTATCGGTGTCTCTTGCCGAACTGCTAAGTTACAGGGACATAAACACACCAGCATCGGTTGTCAAGCGTTGGTGGGAGACAAACAGAAACACACACACAAATATATACGTATATATACAAGGGGCTTCTTCCAGTTTCCATCTACCAAATCTACTCACAAGGGTTTGGTCGGCCAAAGGGACCTGATGTGAGTTGTCTCGCTTGCCTATGATTTACTTTTAGGTGTTTTTAACACCAGGTGCATTTAGAAAGTAATCTCTTGCGCCCAAAACGTAGCCGACCTAGGAACTTACAACACGCACACCTTGTGTATGTGTGTCGATTTTGTTTATATACCTCAAGCTGCTTCTAATTTATATTTGAATATATATATCGAGAGCATTTAGTATGACTCGTGTTCTTAGTATTTAAATAACGAGAAACAAATATATAGACTTAATACATTTCTCTTACTACTGTACCCTTTCCCCTGTTCCAACTTGTCATCAGTGACGATACTGAGTACCTATCATTACATACATACATACATACATATACAGGCATGCCCACGTTACAGCTACCCGGAGCTTACAGGATTTCGCGCTTACGGAAATTGTAAAGTATGACTATTAATTTCGGGATACAGTCTGTAATTTCACTCTTACCGTACCGTAATTTGTATTGCGTAGTTTTAAATTGTTAACAATTTAAAAAAGAAACTATACCTAGTTAAGATCAAAGTATATAGTTAATGATCTGGAAAATTATCACATTACGGACATAGATGAATGCACATATACACATGTATGTATAATGTGAGTGTGTGCGTGTGTATGCGTTTGTGTGTGCGTGCGTGCGTGTGTGTGTGTGTACACAGTTCCAATAACAGCAGCAGCAGTTCCATCGCCAGCAATAACAATATCAGCAACGACTGTATCGGCAATATCCCTAACGGAAATAGCAGCAGAGCCATCGCCAATGACATCTATAACAGCAATGACAGCGCTTCCATCAATGACAATGGCCACAATAATAACAGCATCTTTACCAACGCTGTGTGTGTGAGTAATTATAGTAACACGACCACTAACAACAACAATAATATATACGAGGTGGTATCAAAAAGCACCCGGATTAGTTCTGTAGCGCACCAACAGATGGCAGCACACGGTTCCGTGAGCAGTGACCTTCATCAAGCAGTGTGCCCTAGTGATATCGCTGTGTTTACTTGCCAAGTTGCAAAATTTGTGTTTTTGTAATCACATGTATGCTGTAGTCTGCGATATTGTCATGGACAGGAAGTTGTAACAAAGAGCCAACGTGAGACTTTGCGTTAAACTTGTAAAGTCTGCTACAAAGACATTGAGCATGCTTCGGCAAGCTTACGGCGACGAGGCAATGGTTCGTACACAATGTTTCAAGTGGCATGGACACTTCAAAACCTGAAGAATGTCCCAGGAAGACGATGAGCGATCTGGAAGACCTGCCACGAGCATCACCCACGGAAATGTGGTATTGTGCATCGAGAACTCATTATCCAAGGTCAGATCGCTCATCGAGAGCTCTACTGTGACGTTTTGAAGTGTGTGAAGGAGGACATTCGGCGAATGCGACCGAATCTGTGGATTCTTCTCAACGACAGTGCACCCTGTTACCAAGCTCTCCTCACTCGTGAGTTTTTCACCCAAATCAACATAGTATGACTTCCGTACTGGCACTATTCTCCAGATTTAGCACCTGTAGACTTCCATCTCTCCTCCAAGATGAAAATGCAGTTCAAGGTCACCATTTTAACTCTGTTGTCAAAATCCAGAGTGAATAGTAGGTCCTCGACTCGCTTATGGAAAACGACTTCCCGGCCGGATTCCAAAAGTGACAGGAACGTTGGGACCAGTATATTGCTGCGCAAGGTAACTATTTTGAAGGAAATGATGTTAAAATTTAAGTAAATAAGTTATTTTTTTTATTAAACATAAATATTCCAGGAACATTTTGCTACCACCTCGAAGTATGAGGAAGATATGAAAAGCCATTTGAAATAAAAATGCATATTGTGGGATCCTAGTGTCTTTTAAAAGTTGAATGAAATGTCTTTGGTTTTAGATCTGCAAGGACTGACTTCAAGCTAAACAGCCACAACAATACAATTAGCAATGACAATATGACCACTATATCATCAACAATGCCTGCTCACCATCACTAACATTTAAACCAGTGGTTCCCAACCCTTTTATTTAAATGAGTTTTTCCCCCAGACTCCTTTTAATATACTTATCCTTATATATATATATATGAAATTTTTAATTTAGTTCACAAACCCCCAATACTACCTTTACGAACTACCAGAGGTCCACGGACCCCATGTTGGAAAC
>NC_068985.1:76783220-76785612 GCF_001194135.2 Octopus bimaculoides
ATACTAGCAGAGATACCAAGCATTGCCCGTGTTACATGCAATTGAAGAATTAGACTTTTCTGAAATGAACTGGAATACCTATGATTCGAATTTCATCAAAATTACAGATGAGGGTTCTTTTCCTCTTTACACACCCTAAAACATTTGTAATCATGACACATGTATCCTATACTAATTATCTTTATGCGCAGAATCTAAAATTCCAGTCTTATGGAACCTGTTAAAAGGATTTTGCTCCTGAAAAATGGAGGTCATGGAGCTCTAAAATGTGAGAGTTAAAGCCCCTATTGGGGTGGGTGTCTTAATGTCAACCAGAGAAGTTGAATTGTTGAGAATCTTTTTAACTTGGGTCTTGTATCTATTGTTTGAATTTCTTTGAAATAGGAAATATATGTATGTCCACTGGGTTTGTAAAAGAGAGCAAACCAAAAGACGAATGATCACAATAAGCAGTCACCTACCTTACCCTAGTCATTACTACTCCCAATGTAGGATTCCTCACCATACAAGTCTTCAGGCACAGCCATAAGATGCATTATGGATCTATAGCAATTGGAAGGGCATGACCCAACTGAAACATTCACAACTGTGTGACGTGAGGACTAAGAGGAAATGTGTCACCTCTGGAGATTGCAAATGACCACTATACTGATAGGTAACTGGACAGAATAAATTTACAATCTATAAATGTCTTTCAATAACCAGTCACTCATCTGGGAAGGCCTTGAAATCAGTGTTACTATTGGGGGACTGTGTGTGACCCAGTGATAATAAAAAGGCTCAAAGGAGGTCTGCAACCAAATAACTTTACTCAACACTTTGCAACTGAATCAGCGGAGGCAAAAATGCCTCTCATTTACTTGACAATTTATGCACCACATTGCAGAAATCACAATCTAAGTATATCTCAAAGCAAATTCTTACACTGTTGTACCATTGAGTTCCGAATAACGCTCATCTTTATTCTCGGGTGACCCTACAGCTTCCAAGAGTACAACTGTATTCGTCTTTGCTTAGATAAAATGACTAAATTGTGGGTGTTAAGTCCGCATGAAGGGGTCTTTGTAACTTCTAAGATGAAATTTTAGAAATATTACTTCATTTGTGTCTAATATCTATGGTTAAAATTTCATCAACAGCAAAAATATATGAATTTTCAAAGGGGTTATGGTCCTTATGGATAGAATGTAATTTCGAAATTTCATAAAGATTCATTCATTACATCTGATGTAGTTTTGGATCATAAAAAATGAGTAAAATTTGGGAGTTAAGGCCCCCATTAGGGGAGGTCTTAGAATTCTGATGAGAATTGGAAATTTTGAGAATATTCCTTCAACCCATGGTTGAAATTTCATCAACATCGAAAACTTATTAATTTTCATGGGAGGTTCTGCTCCCTTGAAGCCACCTCAAATTCAAACCAAACACACTGCATTATACCTGCCATTATGCATTGAATCTAAGTTCCAATGTCATAAGGATCCATTCAGTAATTTTGGTCCATGAAATTGTATGAAACACACAGCATTACCCTTCTCCCTAGGCTTGGATTTTGTGTTCCAAATTTCATTAGGATCAGTGCAGTAGTTTTTGAATGTATAAGTAACACACGAACACACAAAGACACTGACTTTTATATAATAGATATGAATATGCACATATACATGCATGTGTGTGTATTATATATATATATATATATATATATATATATATATATATATACACACACACACACACACACACACACACACACACAAAAAGATAGATTGATAGATACAACTGAGTGGACAAACAAAAATATGAGACACTGCCTAGTACTTTTTTTATTTTGATAAGCCTGGTACTTATTCTATCAGTTTCTTCTTGTCAAACCAGTAAGTTATGGGGATGTAAATAAAGGAACAGCAGTTGTGAAGCAGTGATGAGGAAGAAACACAGAGACAAAGACATACACTTACATATATACATACATATATATATACAAATGATTTCTTTCAGTTTCTGTCTACAAAATTCATTCACAAGGCTTTGGTTGGTCTGAGGCTATAGCAGAAGACACATGCCAAATCACTACACAGTGGTACTGAACCCAGAACCATGTGTTTTGGAACCAAGTTTCTTACCACACAGCCACACCTGTGCCTATATGTGTATGTGTGTGGGGGTGTATATATGTATGCATGTATATATGTGCACATATATGTGTACATATTACATGTACATCTATATATAATCTCCACATATACATGTATACATATACATCTATATCTATATATATATATATACATTTATACATATACATTTATACATATACAGCTATACATATACATGTATATATATACATCTATATACGTACATGTATATATATATACACATCTATATATACACATGT
>NC_068985.1:76785622-76785884 GCF_001194135.2 Octopus bimaculoides
ATAGTTTCAGTATTAAAGTGAAAATATCTGACATTACAATAGAGAGATGTCATTGTTTCACTTTTGACACGTAATACTGCAATAGTGGAGGATATATGATATTACTGTGGGCTCGCACTAGGCAAAAAGTTAAAAAATCTTTGGGCCTATGACACTACATGGAACCTAAGTAAGGAATGTGTAAAATTTGAATGAAATTGGTTGTGTAGTTTTCAAGTTTTAGGGATTCACACAGACAGTCACACATTCTCATCTTTACATA
>NC_068985.1:76786329-76789438 GCF_001194135.2 Octopus bimaculoides
TTAACCGTTAATAGATATAATGTCAAAGGTAGTTTATAGAAAGAGGAGACAGAAAGAAATTGGCAGAAAACTAATAGTGGAGAGATATAGAGCGATAGAGGAATAGGAATAGAGCTTAAAGGCTTGGAAGTATATATATTTAGTGGAAGTGAAATGTAAGAAGACAGTCAAAAGTCGAATTTTATAGAATGTTAGAAATCACTTATAGGAACTAAAGGTATGTTTTTGCAAATGTTTGCAACGATAAACGCGTTCTATAAACGTGTTTACAAGAGGATTCTCTGAGAACAGGATGAAATACATTCCATCGTTACAAAGCGGACAAAAAGATTTACCTTTATCATACGGAAATGATATAGATAGAATATTCCATTCCAAATTAAATTGTTTATTACAACCCTTTAGATACCAAATTAATTTATTAAGCCCAGTAGTGTAACGTTTATTGATATGTCTAAATGTAGAGTAATGATTAGATATTCTTTTGGACAACTGAGATGAAGAACTGCCTATATAAAAAAAGACGTCAGAACCAGAAGTAATTTTACATTGATAAAACCTGGAATTTCTACCTTTATAAGTAGGCTGTTACATCTTTGGTACTTGTGTGAATTTTTGCTACCCTAGTAACTATTTATTCATTTTTCCGTGTTGTTCGTAGACATTGAAAAATACACACACACAATATATATAATAAAGCACCGGATTATGGCTAGACTTATTGGCCGAGTATACAAGCATTAATGTAACGGATATTTTAAATTTAATCTTCCGGTAGACCTAGCCGACGAAGATCAATCAGTTTTACGATAACAAACGTATTCTGAAAAGTCCGAAACTCGAGTATTAGGTTGTCCATGTCTCTGGCATTCTTCCTACTGATAAGACAAAAAAAAATTTATGTTCGCCGCCCGCACACAACTTTGCCTCTATACATTTAGTGAAGCTTTACATAGCGTCGAACGGTTATCAACTGCTATTTCCAACAAAAATTGGTACCTTGTTGTGCCACTATTTCCTATACACACACACACACACACACATACAAGGATAAGCACATTAAAATGAGTCCGTGGGAAAATTCATTTAAATAAAAGGGGTCCTTGGTAGTGAAAAGGTTGTGAATCGCTGGTCTAGAGTAGAAATGATACGTGACAACAGAGAAAATTATGTCGAGTGCTCAAAAAGCTACTTCGTTAATTGTCCGAACTTTATTTTTCTATAGATCTAATGTAATGATTAAAATGGAACGACACTTGAATGTATGCATCAACGATCAGTATCAGTGTAATGTGGCGATAGATACGATAGTAATTCAAAACAAACAAAAAAAAACAGTTTATATAACAATTTGTCGAAAAAAATAGGTTAAACTTCTAATGTAAAGCCTTTGTCGGCTGGTTTGAAAGGTTTAAGAAGAGTATGAATTTGCCAGTGCTGATACAGAGGTTGCTACTAATTATCCTGAACAATCGAAGAAAGTGATTGCTGAAGGGGGCTACTAACCAGAGCAAGTATACAATGTTGATGAGACTTCACTATTTTGGAGGCACATTCCTGCCAGAACTTTTATTTCTCGAAAAGAAAAATCAACATCAGGATTTAAAGCTTCCAAAAATCGTCTGACACTTCTTCGGGGAGAAAATGCCGCCGGTGATATGAAATTAAAGCCCTTATGCGTGTATCATTCTGAAAATGAAAGGGCTTTCAAGGGTTACATAAAGTTTAATCCAACTCTGATTTGGCCTTCAAATAAGAATTCATGGATGACTAAGAGCCTTTACATAGAGTGGTTTACAAAAATCTTTTGGCCTGCGCTAGATAGGTACAGTATCAGACATATTTCCAACAAAGCATTTTTTTTTTAGACAATGAATATATTTCCAAGAATACAATTTTGTTCCAGCCAGTGGATCAAGGTGTGATGGTTAAGTTCAAGGCATATTGTATAAGAACTTTCAAACAACTTATGAACGCAATTGACAGAGAGGAAAAACCTGCAGTTAGAGATTTCTGGAAGTAATTCAACATAATGGATGCTGTGCAGGGCCGGCCCTAGGGTTGCTGACGCCCCGGGAAAGCTGAACTTCGGCGTGGATAAGCCGACGGTCGTGGAAACTTCCTTGTCTTTGTCACGCCTTCTTTGGCTCCCCAGGCGACAGCCCGAGTTGCCAGTACCTTGAGCCGGCCCCGATGCTGTGGCTAATATAGCTGAGCCATGGATGATGTGAAGCTTCAACTTTGAATAGTGCTTGGAAAAGTATGTGATCAAACTATATCCATGACATTACTAGCAGAATGTCTACACCTGAAGAAGGCTGGAGGATATATCAGCCGAAACGTTGTGTTAACAACAAACAAGATGAGAACAAATATCCGTCGAATGTAAATCGAAAGTGAAGGATATTTGAGTTTTGTGAAATTCTGTGATAGTTCGATAAGTATAGTCTTGTATATGTAGCTGTTAGTTTTAAAGGGAGAGTTTTCAACAGAGATATATGTGTGTGAAGTCAAAAGTCTGTGCGTAAATTCTGAATGATCTATGAATTTAATAAAAAGGCAGGATGCGTGTATACGTGCGTATATATTCAATAGAATCACAGGAGAAATTTATATTGTACTCACGAGAAATCATTTCTTTTTCCACAGTTTATCGCAAGCAGTATGCGGTCAAATTTAATCTCTTGATTTCTTATCGCAGCTTTCACAAGAGTTGGAAATTAAAATTTAGAGATGTTTGAGTTGATATGGTTTCTGTTTCTTCAACTACTTACTAAACGGAGTAATGAAAAACACGTCCGGGTGTCACGGCTGTCCATGTGTATGTAAAAATCTTAAGTGACTGGATGGCAAGACAGATTAGTCCTATTGCGCAGCAACATAAGTATGTCTTCTATTATAGTCCCGAGCCAACCAAAGCCTTTTGAGTGGATTTGGTAGACGAAACTGAAAAGCATATTAATATATGTTTGTATGTATATATATATACATATATATATATATACGCACAAACATATATATGTCTATATAAATATATATATATATATACATATATATATATATGTGTGTGTGTGTATATATATATATATATATATATATATATATATAT
>NC_068985.1:76790169-76791290 GCF_001194135.2 Octopus bimaculoides
ATATATATGTATGTGTGTGTGTGTGTGTGTGTGTGTGTGTGTGTGTGTGTGTTATGTATGTATGTATGTATGCATGTGTGTGTATGTATGTAGGTATATATGTGAGATATATATGAGAGATAATAGTTTCACTTAAATAGTTTCAGTATTAATAGTGGAACTATTAAACTGAATTTATCTCACATTACGATAGAGACATCATTGTTCCACTTTTGACACGTAATACTGAAATAGTGTAAAAGATAAGAGATTAAGAGATTGAACCGAGTTCGCATTTGGCAAGAAGAAAATGTTTTTGGCCCATGACACTACATAAATTCTAAGTAAGGCATGTGTAAGATTTGAATGAAATCGGTTAGGTTGTTCTCTAGTTTTAGTGATGTACACATTCTCAGCTTTATATATATAGATATATGTATATATATGTGTGTGTGTGTGTGTGTGTGTGTGTGTGTGTGTGTGTAAGTATTTATGTATTTGTGTATCTGTGCTTCTTCCCCAACCATCGTTGTGATTGGCTGTAAGCAAATCAGTTCTGTTTGCTGCCCTAGGCGGTCTCCTAGTTTGCCTAGTGGTAGATCCGGCCCTGTAAGCACCAACATAACAGTTTCCCTTCTTGCGCACTAGTTATTGATATTTAGTACGACGGCTTATGTAAACTAGCTATTGTAACGTTCATCTGTAGAGAAACATCTTACTCAAATCTAGATAATTTGCATGGTTTTTGTATGGAAGCAGCACGCAGCCAAACCAAATACAGCTCTCAACTAAGCAATGCAACACATGCGCGCACGTGCATCTACATATGCACACACACACACACACATATGATGGCTGCCCCCTCGTTATCGAGTATGGCCATTGCACGAAGCTTAACTTAACGGTGCTGTGATCGAATGTGACTTTTTAGCCCAGCCAAAGATCTACAATGTCTTGCACAGAGTTGGCATCCAAAACCTTTACTGGCAATAACTGGCTGTTGTTGTAATTGGGCTCCGTGTACCTTTGCGTGTCGTTTAAGTCCTCCTGCTGAATCACACTCCCTTCCACATGCCCGACAGACATGGTTAGTATGGTGTGTAGCATCATCACCAGCGGCCTGGTAGTCAATCATCGGCCTT
>NC_068985.1:76792204-76796871 GCF_001194135.2 Octopus bimaculoides
ATATATATATATATATATATATATATATATATATATATACTATTATACACACACACATATACATACATACATACATACATATATATATATATATATATACTATTATACACACACACATATACATACATACATACATATATATATATATATATAACCGATTTTCCGCGAACTAATACTTCACTATGTCATTTAATCCGGATACAAGTATGTGAGGAGACTTAAATTTCCCGTGAACATTATTTATAACGTTTTACTATACCAATCCTCCAGGACATGCATTTGTTTATTCACATTTAGTCTGGGTTGCACAACCTGTTACTCCCTACACCCCCACCATCTTTTGCTGCTAAATTTTCCCAAAATTATATTCAGTGCAGAGAATATTTCTCCATCATGAAAGAATAAAAAATAATGTATGATGGGCCGTGCGATGTGAGGTGACGAGAATGGCTCTTTTTGTACCACATCACCGATTTTCCGTGAACTAATGCTTCACTATGTCATTTAATCCGGACACAATTATGTGAGGAGACTTAAATTTCCCGGGAACATTATTTATAACGTGTTACTATACCAATCCTCCAGGACATGCATTTGTTTATTCACAAATGACATATGTAGGCGGAACCACTTTCTCGATACCTAACTATAATACAATGAAGTTGCAAATATTTAAAGCTAAATCTATCACATGCTGACAGAGTAAGGATCTACTCTCTGGAAAGAGCAGATTAACAGCCTTTTTTTATTTCTTTTTTTAATCACAATTTTTTTTTTACATTTTTTACAAGAAAAGAAAAAAAATCATTAAGATTATAAAAGATCAAGTTATCAAGACCTCACCACCACAAAGAAAAAGAGGAAGATTGGGACATCCTTAGCTCAGCACCGCCCTACCTGCCTCCGTTCTGCTTCGCAACCCCATCAACCTGATGTTGAATGCATTCGTATCGAAGTGCTCCAGCGCAAGTAGACCTCACGAATGGAACTGTAGTTGATGAGTTTGACCTACATCCATTATCCTGCAGTCATAGTGCCTGTCGGTTCTCCGACACGCCGCTCTGAACGACATAATCAGAAGAGGCCGTGAGACGGCTGTCTTCCCGTAACAACTGGAGCCAGTAGGTCTTGACCGTGGGGACTCGTAAGCGTCTCGATGAAATGATCCTTTTCCCATGCGAACGAGGCAAATCCCTAATCTGGGACACGACGTGCTACGTCACGTTCTCCGTCTCCAGCAAACCCGAATATCGCCACTCATAACACAGAGGAGGGAAGTTAGACAAATACGAGAGCTTGAACGGTCGTTGCCTGTTCGTGTCGGTGGCCGTCGAGAATTCAAATGTTCTCGTACTCTGCACTGCTGATTTCCTACATAAAAATCGGGATAACAGCGGCCCGTCTGAGACAGAAGAGACAGAGAACAGCTATTTTGTCGAGCACAGTCGTGCTATGGCCACTTCATCCAATAAGAGCTGGCTGCGGAAGGGTTCACCCAGCAGTATACGCGCCTTTTTCAAATAGCTAAATCAGTTGCAGTATTGACAGCCCTAGTGGCGATATCACCCTTTCTGATATGTGACTATTACAGTGTACACTACCAACGCCACGCAACTTATTTCATTTATATGTTTTCATTCTGCGACATATAAGCCACCCAAAATGAAATACATCGTAAGTCGTGCGGATTTCTTCATGTCTCGCTACACCAACTAATTAACATTCACAAACAAGCTAAAAAATAATTGTTATTGCTTCTTGCGAGTACTTGTTACTCTTCAAAGATAAATTTTAATGCTACATATATTTTGCCTTCTGACTTTAAACACGCTGTCACAGAACACTCGCATGAAATTAATGACGACAACTATCAATACAAACTTAATCCGTTAAGAAAAATCTACTAATCCCCAGTGCTTTGTTGTAACTTGAAGCTCTCACAAATGTTTTTTGTTTGAAAATTTTTATATCAATATTGCTGACAATCTTAACAATTGTCAGTAGAGTTTCAGTTAATAATAAACGGGCTTTTCATTTTGCTTTCTATGTGGTTTGTATTATATTAAAATGTTAGTTACATTTTATATTAAAATATTAAAATGTATAATTATATTAAAATGTATAATTTCTTGTCCCATCAGTTCTTATAATTCCTTGTAGTATTTGCATTCACTTATTATTAGCCTGTTTGCTTTCAAACTCTCTCTCTCTCTTGTGAAATTAGCCATGACCTTATTTAAAAACTGGAAAGCCTCGGACAAATATGTAGCTATTAAAATGTTATGGTGGTTCCACACCTACGCTTTTATCATCATCACGATGATTTTCCATCTCCGTGAGTCCTCATTAGATATTTTTCGCCATGAAACCCAAGTAATTCCACTCCATCTTAATTTATTTTACTAAATCCAGCCAAGTGTGCCCTCTCAGCAATCTCCTGACGAACATTTAGTATTGATTCTTCTTTATCCAGGAAGTTTGTAATGGTGCTTAGATAGACTTTACTCCAGACAAGATGAATTTTGGTTATTTTCACTTGCCGCCATTGCCGCTGTCAAATTGTCACTTGCATTCAGGTTATAGTAACATACCAAAATTGTTTAACTGTCAGTTTGGTTTTGCCAGCTGAGAACTTAAACAATTGCTTAAAAGTGTGCTGTGAACAGTAGCTGTCATTGTAGCAACACTTGCCTGATCCATAGATTGAGTTAAACTGGTTGTTTGGTAGCAGAAAACCTACTTGAACATTATCTGTCAATTCATTCAAGTTAGATATGCGACATGAGATGTTTTTCACAAGAAATAAGGCTCTATTTTTAAGGTTCTTAGCCTGACAATATTCCCTGAAAGTTGGGCTGAGATAAGAAGGAAGCCAATATTGGAATATTTTTCTAGTGATTTACCCCTATTTTTGTGATCGACATATAACGAGAAAAATGAATTTTAGAGCATCTTTTCATAATCATTGGTGTCTCCAGAATGATAGCCAGCATGTAGCTTCTGCTTCGGATCTCCTGAAGCTTTACCACCAAGTAGAAGAGTTTATAGACGGTCGAGGTGAAATGTGGTTAAACCATCTAATAACAACTCCATTCAGAAGGCTAGAATAATACACAAATGTGCCAGTGAGGGAAAAAGAAGAGATACAACTGAGTTGAGCGTTGTGTGCGTTATGTATACAGAATTATAGACAGGTTGTACATTCGCTGTTAACCATGACGAAGTAATTCACGAAGAGTGCTATGTTAGAGCCTGTGCAGTGTTGCTGGTTGAGCTGTGTACGTAGAGATGTTGTTGGTGTCGTTAAAAAGAAGATGGTAGCGACGAAGAAAGAGATTGACATAATGCTGTTGGATGGGTGTTGTCGTCTGGCTCGCACGTTATATCTTTGCTGTTGATGCAGGGTGAAGTAATTCACGAAGAGTACTGTGTTGAAATCTGGGCGTCTGGTGTTATCGCTGGAGCTGGCTGCGTCTTGTGTGGTCAGTTTGAGGAGTATCGAGATGAGGAGTATCTGGGGTTTTATAATGAACAATAGGCTCAACGGGGCTGGGAAAAGGCTGTCTCACTTGATCCTATTTAGGAGTCCGATTGGTTATACGCTGCATATCGGCGCGACAGAGTAAGAGACAAATTGTGCCAATGCCAACCAATCAGAGTAGCGGACACAACGGGGTCTAAATAGCGGCCAAAGGTTAGCTGTTATCTGCTACGTTAGAATGTATGCATATATAATAAAGGGGAGAGGAATTTCACTAGTTTTTTTACGTTACAAGTTATATGAACTTTCACAATCACGAAAACAAATGCAATTTTATTTTTGCACTCGTTTCCATTAAAAAAGTCCTTGTCAGCTACATTAAAATTTTGCTGCAATGTATATTTCTCCGTAATCAATAATATTTTTCAGTGGAGCTCAAGAAGCAGCTGTAGAATCTGTGTCAATGATTTCAGACTCATCTGCTCCTCAGGAATGGTGCAATTTTGAACGATTCTTGAAACACTTCAACCAACCCTAACATTTTACTACAGAGTTTTTACTTTTAGCATAAGAAGCCTATGTTTTCTTTACGCCATCGAATATCTAACGCTTGAATTTGAATGGTATGAAGCAAATATTGGACAATTATGTTAATACATGTCTTCTATTCGTAGAGTTTAAAATCTTTCTACATTTTCCATTATATGAGTTTTATTCTTAATGTTGTAGCAGCTAGAACGTTTTACACTTGTTAATAGGCTTTAATTTATTTGCTTTGTTTTTTCGGCATTACTACGAATTGCTCGTATATGCTTACAGAACGACAACTCTTCCAATAACTTCAGCTCGCTGTTCATCGTTGAATTTATGTAATGCTTTGTTTTTAATGTTAATTGTGTGTGTGTGTGCGTGCGTGCGTGCGTGTGTGTGTGTGTGTGTGTGTGTTCACAGACAACAATGCTACACAGTTGACATTTAGCTGCTATTACAACATAGATAAATTCAAAGAATATTTACAAAGCGAAAATTCTTAGAAAGCACTTTCTACCAGCACTCAGTACGAAACCAATAAGGAAAGTAAAAGTAGTGCTTTGATTCGAGGAAACTTCGTAGCAATTCGCTACTCAGATACTTTGTTTTTATTTATACATTTGTCCCACAACATAAATATTTCTTCCGACTCATA
>NC_068985.1:76797668-76801583 GCF_001194135.2 Octopus bimaculoides
ATGTAAAACATTAATGAAAAATGTGGCCCCCGTTTTAAAATAGATCCGCGTATTGTTTTGTTTCCTGTAAGATACAATGTAATACTTTAGGCTTCGTTGTTCATTTCATAAGAATACTTAAAATACTTTAAGTATTCGCCGTATCGCAGTTCACCTATCGTGCCCTCTGTACATCGCGGATTTTTCTGGCTAATATATGTAAATTTATATCGCGGACTCTTCAGTATATCGCGGGTTTCTGCGACCGATAGGTATTTATATTTTTTTAGATTTTAATTATTTCTGTGGTAAAATAAGCATTTTCACGCCTAAAAATGAATAACTTGATTAATAAATATACGGTACTGTACTGTATAACACATTAATTAAAGTATATTGAAAGAAAATACGTAGTTACCGTAGATGAGTAAACAAAGAATCGCACACACTGTATGGAAAACTCGGGAGGCGAGTGTGTGGTGTTGTTTTGCATTTATAATAAAATAAATATCTACAAATTATAAAAATAAAAAATATATATACAATACAGTACTGTTTCTACTTCGCGGATTTTCACCTCTCGCGGTGGTGGGGATAGTCGAGGGATAACTGTAATTAAATCTCTGTCAAGTAGACTGTGATGATTGTCGCTTAGATAACATTCATGAAATAAAAGAAAATAGACTGACTGGTTTAGTTACCCATTATTGCTATTGAATTATTTATACTTTAGTGAAATGACAACGCAACGAGTTACGAAAGAAAGAAAAATAAAACCAAGAAAAATTCATTTTGACAGACATACAGTCTTGTGAGTGGATTTGGTAAATGGAAACTGAAAGAAGCCCGTCGTATATGTGTGTGTGTGTGTGTGTTTGTGCCCCCAACATTGCTTGACAACTGATGCTGGTGTGTTTTCATTCCCGTAACTCAACAGTTTGGCAAAAGGGACCAATAGAATAAGTACTAGGCTTACAAAGAATAAGTCCTGGGGTCAATTTGTTCAACTAAAAGTGGTGCTCAAGCATGGCCGCAGTCAAATGACTGAAACACGTATATATATGTGTGTGTGTGTGCATGTATGTATGTACGTACACACACATACACTACAATCAAGAAAGTTGCTTATTAAATACAGTTACAGTTACAGACACCGTGTTTAATATCTCTGTTTATATTTCAAAATAACTGCAGAAGTATGCTCCCGCTCGACTTTGTTTCCTCATGACTTCCTGAAAAATGGATATTCCTTGATGAAATTTTCTACAAATGCCTTTCAGATAATGTAGGTTACAAATATACTGGAATTTGTGGTGAAAATCTTTTTCGGAGGCAGGAAGAAGAGTTTTGGATAATTCACATGCCTCAGTTTTATTTCCTCATAACTTTGAGAAAAATGTTTATTTTTTATCACCTTTCATATATTGTAGATTACAATTATATCAGGATTTAATTTGAGAAAATTGCGGGGTAGGGGAACAACATTTCATGCATATCAACTTTGTTTCCTTATACATTTTGATAATGTAAATTACAATTATGTTGTGAGATAAAATTACTTTTGAGAATTATTCCACCCTTTCCTGTAAATTTTCTGAAAGAATTCTTTGTAAAAATGTGAGGTCATGTGAGCTGGTAGAACCATTAGCTCGTCAGACAAAATGCTTAGTAGCATTTTTTCTGACTTATTACATTCAGTGTTCAAATTCTGCTGAAGTCGATTTTGCATTTCTTCCTGCTGGAGTTGATAAAATGAGCACTAGTTGAGTAGTGGAGCTGGTGTATTTGACTTACCTTTCCACCAAAATTTCAGACCTTGTGTCTGTAGTAGAAAGGTGTATTTTATCATAGTTTTAAACCCTCTCTTTTAAACAAACTCAAAGGCAGCTCATTTTCTATGTAGTCATTTTGAATGCCAGAAATAGAAGGGATCACGTGGGTCTCAAAAGCACTCTTTATTTTCAATATAATTGTCATATACATCATCAAAATATATGAGGAAACAAAGCTGAGATGCATGAAATATCCCATTGCAGCCACAGATTGTTTTCCACATTGGGAGAAAACTCTTGAGATGAAATATGTTAGGGAATAGATAAGAATTGTAATATTGTAATAGGGTACATTATTACCTTAGAACGGTGTTTCTCAACCTCTTTACCCTTGTGTAACCATTCAAATAAATTATGTCTTAAGGAACCCCTGCACAAAATAAATTATATACCATATCTTTCTCATATTTTTTCATCATAGTTCACGTGGTAAATATTATATATATATATATATATAACAGACATCACTAAATATATCCCCAATGGTTGTTACAAGCCTGACCTTTCTTTCTTGTCCGGCCGTTGTGCGTACAGCATCGTTATTCCTCCCTGTGCCTGTGAAATCTTGTATCCCTGCTGTAAGGCCTTATTTCCATATGACATCTGTTGTTTTGTCCTTTTATTATTCTTACTGTATTTGTGTAACATTGTTCGTTTTTTTCCGTCCTTGTTTTTGTATACATTCGCTGCTTTCTTCCAAGGAATCTAATGCTCTTAGCTTAGTTTTTCCTTGGGGCGGCCAGATTGGAGCAATATCGAGAATAACCAGCCGAAATTGCAAGGATAATCTGGATCTCGACTGAAGAGAGAACACTCCGAATGACCTGTCCATGTTTGCTTTGTATCGTCTATCTGTATGTTTTGTGCCTTTCTTGTATCACCTAACTGTCTGGATGCTTTATGTTCTTGTCCCATTCTATATCATTTATATATATATATGTATATATATCTATTCCTGTACTCAGTCCAACTCCAGTACTAGTGTTTGGTATTCTGCTAACCATGCATGTTACAGGGTGTTTCTTATATGAAGACTTTTGTAATTTATGACCAAATTCATGCCTTGTGTGGCATAAATAAAATCTCATTTAAAGTTGGAATGGTGTTTTTGTATTATTAACATGCAGCCTCACGTATATAAGCAACCAACAACTCGCATGGTTTCATGTTTAAGTCTGCATATATTTTGGTAGTTTTGAAGACATGCATTTACAACATTTATGAAATTAGGTAGAGCATTTATTTTAGAAAAAAAAGACAATGTAGAATAATGAGTGAATCATTGACTGCAACATGTTGTACATATTAAAAGTAATCAAATCTGTATAATGTTTGGGAAGTTATAAATATAATTTTCTTATTTTCCTGTTATTTTTGGCATTTATATTTACATCCTCATACTATCATTAGCAATTTTCAACATGTACAATTTTCATCAACATCTCCGTCTTCATTCACGGCTTGGGTGTTCTAGTTTGAAAATAATTAATAAAATGAAACAAAACAAATTGTGAAAATATCTAAACAATATGTGGTGCTTATTTTTAAATATTACTTAGGGAATACTAATGGATATGATCTCTTAACCGAATTAGATATTGCAGAAGACTTACTTCCTGAAGATGTAAAGCTTCCGATTGAAACTATTGGATTCATTAACAGTAATGAGTTACAGGATGTCATGCCAAATGTGTCGGTTGCATTAAGAATAATGTTTATAATAATTATAACTGCAGCCATCATGGCAGAGAGCTTTACCACATTAAAGCTTATAAAGGACTTATTTATGACCACTCTAAACAAAACCACATTCATTGTGTAAAGAGAGAATTGTATTACAGAAAAGACAGACATGAAAAAAGTGTTGTAAAAACTTTTGCATATCTAAAGGGAAAAAAATAAGTGATTTAACTAACTACAATGCAATTGTTTTCATCATCTGCTCTTTTCTTTAACCTTCAATTTTTTGTACAAGAAATTGTAAACTTTCTGGTTTACAAATATATGCATGTATATTAGGTACATTGCAGTTGTTGAATGGTGTTGTGAAGAGAAAACAAAGTTTATATGTGTATGTGTGTGGGGGGTGGACTGTGGGGGGTGG
>NC_068985.1:76801797-76804348 GCF_001194135.2 Octopus bimaculoides
GTGTGTGTGTGTGTGTGTGTGCAACCACCTTATTTATATTCTGATCACTGTCACTTGTGAGTATGCCCAACATTTGGCCATCATCTCTCTCCCGCTCTCTCTTGCACTCCTGCTCTTCCCTCAGGTTGGGTAACCATGTATCTGCATTACAGCTGCACAGCTACTTCTGTCCTTATTTCCCTCACTCTCTCTCTCTTTCTCTCTCACCCTCTATCGCCAGGTAACCATGTACCTACCTTACAGCAAGACATCTGTTTCTGTCTCTCTGTCTCACTATAACCTTTCATCATCTAACACAAGATGCCCTCCTATAATTCCTTCTATCCTCTCAAAGGATCTTTGTCTTGTAAGTTACTTGGTGACCCTGTCAGTTCTGGTGCTACTTTAAAACCATATAATCCTCACTGTAAAGTGGTTGGCATTTGGAAGGGCATCCAGCTGTAAAAACCATGCCAAAACTGACCTTGCCTGTGCTTCTGCCATGTAAAATACACTGTCCACTCTGCTTGGTGGTTGGTGTCAGGAAGGGCATCCAGCCATAAAAAAAAAACAGACACAGACGTCTGGTGCAGGCTTCTCCTTGGCCAGCTCCTGGCAAACTGTCCAACTCATGTCAGCATGAATGGTGAATGTTAAATGATGATGATGATGATGATATATATGTACAGATATGGCACTCAGTTACAACGAAAGTTATGGCCGATCTTGGAAGATACGGAGATTGACACCCTCTGGTTTCAGCAGGATGGAACAACCTACCACATTTCGCGCCAAACGCTTGCATTACTATACAAAAAATTTCCGCAACGAGTGATATCTTTGCATGGTGACCAGAAATGGCCACCAAGGCTGAAATCAGGCGTATGATTGGAGCCATCGAACCACATATCTGTGAGAGAGTTTATCAAAAATTTCGAGGAGCGTATAAATGTATGCAGACTCAGTGCAGATGGACATATGACCGATATTGTATTCCATACCTAAAAGGGAGACATAACTCATTACAAATATGGAAAATATAACCATGTTTATACGAATTCGTTTTAATTATTCACTTTTCAAATTCGGCGCCCTTTATGGGACACCCTGTTTATATACACCCAGAACCACGCTTAGGAGTGAAATTTAGGATTTCTTGGTATTCTGTGAATCGATTTTGATAAAACTTTTCCCAACTGGTTTGCACACTATGGCAACACCATTGCTATATTTCTATTATTCTGTGTAACGTCCTTTCTTTTTTATTTCAGATTCTTCAGTTTTGGGGTGAACCACGCTAATAGCTTTTGAATGAAAATAGCCCATCTAGACTTTTTTTTCAGAAAATGAAGGGTGATGATACATATTAAGCATACATTGAATATATATTTGACAGAAAACCATAATAATATTATAACATTTATTGATATAATGAATTATTTAGCTACATGAGCGCCAAGGAAGAAACGATCTGATTGTGAGACCTCCAAGATTGTAACAGCTTGAGATTTAAGGAATATTGTCTGCAAGTTATGTGGGAAACCTGGACAAACAAGCAAAGCCATTTTCACCACCTCCAGACTTCCTTATGTACCAAAAACCACCAGAAATCGCATCCTCCTGACTATGACTTCCATGCGAGAACCCCTGAAACTGCCTCCTCACAGGAGTTTGCAGCTTCAATGGGCTCAAAAGTACATGACGTTAGACACGAGATGTGTTCTGGTCACTGACAAAACCAGGGCAACCCTTGACGAACCTGACGGTTGGGCAAATGATTGGGTCTATTTTGGAAATGAGTGTTACCAACATTTACGATGTCGACAACAGGGTGGAGGAGTCATGGTATTGGCTGGTATCATTGGGGAGAAATTCACTTCCTGATGGAAGTCTTGGATCCCTGGCTAGATGACATACTGCTGTCACTTCTAAGGAATTTCATATTCATGCATGACAACGTTCTCTTCTACTCTGCTAGGACACGCAAACATTCCTAGGGTCTTACGGCATATAAGGTGAAAGGTTGATGGAGTGGCCACTAGCATTTCCGGATCTCAACCCTATCGAAAATCTTTGGTTCATCGTTAAACAAGATGTTTATGCCGCTGGATGCCAATTGACGTCGAAAGATGTCTTATTGGCGACCATCAAAGTTGCAGCAGAAGCAGTCCAACCTGTTACTGTTAAGGAATTGACAGATTCCATGACTAACAGGGCTTTTGAAGTTATCTGTCGAAATGGCGCTCATGTAGCTAAATAATTTATTATGTCAATAAATGTTATAATATTATTATGGTTTTCTGTTAAATATATACTCAATGTGTGCTTAATTTGTATCATCACCCTTCATTTTCTTAAAAAATATGTCTAGATGGGCTATTTTCATTCAAAAGTTATTAGCGTGGTTCACCCCAAAACTGAAGAATCTGAAATAAAAAAGAAAGGATGTTACACAGAATAATGAAAACATAACAATTTTGTTGCCATAGTGTGCAAACCAGCTGGGAAATAATTTATCAAAATCGATTCACAGAAAACCGAGAAATCCTAAATTTCACTCCTAAGCTATTAG
>NC_068985.1:76804771-76817012 GCF_001194135.2 Octopus bimaculoides
TATATATATATATGGGAGAATATACAAATAATAACAACAGACGAGGACAGGTGGTGTAAATAACAAAAGGATGTATTAGTATGACGCTCGGGAATACGGAAAGTCTTTGACGTTTCGAGCTACGCTCTTCAACAGAAAGAATACGGAGACAAGGAGAAAAACACGGAGAAAAAAAATTGATGTATATATATATATACACACACACGCACACACGCGCGCGCTCGCTCACATTGGTCATAGTCATTAGCTTTCAAATATCCGTATATTCACGTGTTTCAAGAGATGACTACCCTCACTAAATCAAAACTTTAATGGTGACATAAAAATATGAGATGTCTGATTCCAAGTGCACAGCTAGATCTTGCAAAAATTGATTTAATAGATATGACAGGCGAGATAATGTACTGTCACGATATTGTCAAAGGAAGTTGAGTAAAGGGAACAAGTAAGGAAATATGTACAATTGCCTATAAACATACTCACATACACACGGACGAAGAAAGAAAGAAAGAAAGAAAGAAAGAAAGAAGAAAGTACATACATACTGACCAGCGGATGACAACATAAGGCTAAAGATCAACGAGAAAGAAAATGCTTCCGCTGAACCATTGAGAAATCTACAGTTACTCTACCCAGACCATAAGTTCAGGTTGTAATTTTGGGGGCACTGGGATATGTAATACACAGCCCAAGTACCAATCTTGAGAAATTAGGCTTCTCAAAACCAGAAAGGGGAAAGCTGATTCGAAGACTATAGATCGAAGCCATCAATGGAACTAGGAACATTAGGGTGGAGCGAAAAATGTACTTTTTAAATAGCTTTTCGAAATATATTTTCAAGAATATATTTTTTAATTGTGAAATCCTTTAAAAACAACTGTTAAAATCTGAAATTCTTAAATTTATATCTTCAGGCTCTGCAGCCCACTTGAAATTTTAAATAATGAGCGAAAAATTAATTTATAACACGTTTACTGTTCCTCCTTTTATTTTTATATTCATTATTGTTATGTCTCGAGTTACTGCTATCTAGCACCTTCGGATGATCTCTACTCAACCGCTACACAACTGCTTCTCGACACTCCTACCACGGCCAGACTACCTCTATTTATATGTCTTGGGAGATCCTACTTCTTCGCCTGGGGGCGTCGATACAACATTATTACAAATTGATTTTCTTTTGTGAAATCCTTTGTAAACAAGAGTCTTAAAATTTGAAGCTCTAAAATTTATATTTTTAGGCTCCGCAACACACTTGAAATTTCGAAATTTATGTAAAATAAATAGACTTTTCGACTGTTTTCTTTATTGTTTTTAATACTAGGCCACCAAATATATGTGTTACATGAGGTCTAGATTACACACACATTAAAAGAAATTAAATTGCCAAGATTATAGCAGAAAAGATAATTCTTCTTTGGCAAAAGGCATCAATCCTTCTTGTTATGATTGAGTCATTTAAACCGAAAATCTTAAACTTTCCTTTGCTGACGTAGAAGGGCGACTATGATTTGATCGATTCTTTCTTATCAACCTCTGAACTTTCTGTTTAGATACTGCTTGATCTATCCCACCAATCATCATTTTTCGATTTGTCTGTTGATCCTGTAAAAAATCTTGCACACTTTGTGATACTTTTTTGTCTCTACTGTAACTTCGGTTTTTAAAGGAGTTGCACTTGCAACAGGAAATGTCAAATAAATCTTTTGTTGCATTGTTTTTAAACACATTACACTTTGTTTGAACACATTTCATCTATTTTTCACAGATTTTAGTAATGCTTCGTACTTCGATTAAAGTTTAAGATTTTCGGTTTAACTGACTCAGCCGTAACACTATGGATGGATGCCTTTTGCCAAAGAAAAATGATCTTTTCTGCTACAATCTTGTCAACTTGTTTAATTGTAAGATCTTTCTTAACTAAATTCTTTTCTTTTTCTTGTTCAAATAAAACACATTTTAGTACGTCCTTGTAAGTTGGCAAAACACGCTCGTTAAGATCACGTGGAGTACTAAATATTGGGCACTCAATATCATAGCGCGTTATTGGGTTATGAGTCATCACTAAATGTAAACAGCACTAAATTTAACACAATCATTAATTTTAATACGCTGGTCTAAAGTCAAGGTACAAAGCAGAAAACTTCATGCACGACATACGTCCACACGCAACGGCCCTTGCAGCAGCACTGGGGAGCAATTCACACTCCTGTTCTCTTTCTAGTCAATGCGGAACTTCAATATATTAGTCAATTATATTGAAACTTGGTGTGCAACCTCTTAAGGATACTATATTTACTGTTTTTTGCATTCTACTATAAAGAAATATGTATTCGTTACAACTTATAATCCATGAAATCCAAAATTCGATCCAAAATAGCAATTTTAAAAATTTTCATTTGCGTTATGAAGCCTGAAAAAAATATATAACCGCAAAGTTCTTTATACACCTGTATTTTAACCTTAATTCACAACTGAATATCAATTCTTGGTTATCAATTTCGAAAGTTGCATTTTCATTCCACCCTAAGGAGCATGTCTAGACATGCAACTATATGCATGAGAATACATACATAAAACAAAATATACAAATCTGCACATGTACTGGCTCCAAATACTGCACATATACACACATGCAAGCAGAAATATCCTGTTGGTGTTGTTGAAATTCCAATAAACAAGCCTTGACTCTAGGTTAGAAACCAACGCCTTCTCTGTTGGCAGGAAATTTTGAAATAAAACTGAATGACATACATATATAGACACGTCTGTGTATACATACATGTACATACATACCTACACAGACATACAATAATTCGACTTAAATGTTCAAACCATAGGAACAAATATGAAATAATCTAAGATAAATAGTAGGTAAAATGGGATAAATTTATAGTACAGTAGCGTGGTGTGGTAACGTGATGTTGACACATACACTTTGATTGTGATGTCAAAGATGAACAGGATAAATGAGTACAAAGTCTAACTTGATGGTACATGATATTGAATAATGTTCGATAACGTGACATGATGCAGAATGTTGCCTGGAGCAAGCAAAAGGTTGAGAGATTTGCAAGTAAAGATGTCATTGTTATTTATGATGATTTTTTGGAGAGTTAAGAAACGTGAAGATGAGTTCTACGATGTATATATGAGTACCTATGATAGTGTTAAAATATCAGGTCTTTCCAGTGTATTTTTATTACGAACCTTGAAAAATAGAATTAAAGATGCAAATATGACATGAAATAGAGATGATGGACTCACTGTATGCCATAACGACATGAACATACTTAGATAGAGGTTCATTAATACATTCTGACAATTTAATCTAAAATATCCAGAAATAGTTAACCTCCTAGATATAACATTAAATTTAAACATAGCTAGACATTACTTATACTATGATCCGAATAAGGAAGTTATATTTCCAACCACAATTAAGTGGTGAAATATATTATGTACCCTCCTCATCAGGAACATAGCTGTAAAAATACAACTAATTGTTTTCTTAGCAATGTATCCCCTTTATCTGAGGAACTTGTATTTAGATATATGCGTTCAAATATCTGTATTAATTACTGAAGGCACATGATGAGAACCTGATACACACAATGCAATCATTCGTTTAGATAAAGAGCAAACGCAATTCCACTGCATTGTCAAAGTATACCTGGTAGTTGTAGGCACAAGACTAAGGAAACTTGCAAGCAAATAGATTATAGCCACAAAGACATGGCAGCAATTGCAATTTGTGTGTAAATGGAGAGCTTAATATACTGGCCTTGTCAGCTAATATCTTTAAAAGAAAAGAAGTAGCTCATATTAAATTTCAAACTACAATGTTTCACGTTTCCAAATACATTTCAATCACAATTTGGTCAAATACCTGAACAACACTTAGTATATACTTTCACTTCTTTTGTATTTGTTGTACGAGGGAACTGCAATGCGAGGAAATAAGATATTGACAGAACATTCTAACCATCAGCCGGTCCGATTTCTGTATTCAAATCATTACATGTCCCTTATTTCGTTAAATGCAATGTTTGTACTTATCTTCGTTATTTCAGGAAAGGGCATTCATGCTCGGGTTGTAATAAATTGAACAAGCTCTTCGCCAAAGTCAGGTGACGGGCCAGTTCCGCAAAATGACAATTAACTATTAGTGGTTCAGTTACATATCTCATATCTTAAGAGATATCTGAATGTGTAATGTATTCAACTCTTAAACTTTTAAACCAACCTCACAGAGAAACAAAGCTACGTCACATACACTGTGATGTATTTGATTCTCAAGCTTCCATTTAAGCTCATCCTGGAGAAATTAAGGACCCTCCGCATCCGCAAGGTCTCCAAAACTCACCAGTCATGAATTTTTAACAATTGCAGAACTATGTGAGTGACTAGGTCGCTAAGATGCAACAAAAGAAAGTGACGTTCAAGAAATAAGCAAGTGTTTTGTGTTCTCTTAAATGGCTAAAATGAACCTTCTAAGATTTAATTACGATCATAAAGAAGTAGCTTCCTTCACCAAACAATAGTTGATGGCTTATTTGTTTGTCAAAGCAGAACAGCTTGTGGGAATTATTTTCAGTAGTGTTGATAGTTTCGTTTTATGTTTGTTTGTTTGTTTATTTGTTTGTTTGTTTGTGTGTGTATGTGTGTGTGTGTGTGTGTGTGTGTGTTTTATGAGAAAACATAATTGAAGAATAAATTAAATGTACGATAAATAGTACTAATTATATTGTTTCCTGTATTTGACCTCTGAATCTTAGGGCTCTGAAAAGAGGTTAAAATGCAGTTTAGAGGTTTAAAAATTGAAATCGACTAGAAGCGAAGATAGTGATATACCATACAGAACTGGTGAAATCATTTTGTAGGGCACTGCCCAAAGATTTATGACAGACGAACTGTAGACAGGAACTTTGCTGCAGGCTAGTTAGAGGACTGGTTTGTGGCAAAGTTGACTTCCAGTTAAGTAGGTTTACTACAAAACAGGAGTTGACTGGCGGCTGTTGCCCTCGTGTATTTAACTGAATACATCTTTCACTAACACATTCTGGGTCTCCGTTAAATTTTTTGTGCCTAGCTTAACTAAAGCTACAACTAGTAACCCCGCAGAAGAACAACAGCTTACGCTTCATCAAAGTAAAAAGAAACATGGCAAGCACAACAGAAACACAACAGCACTGAAGCCACCACAATTCTGACCGAAGAGGGCTGAGCCAGGGTTCGTGCAGGCGGAAGTGCAATTTAACACATGCAAAATAACTTCAGACATAATGAAATATTCATACGTAGTAGCGGCACTAGATGAGGACATGGCAAAGAGGGTGCTGGACATTTTAACCAACTCCCAACAATGCACAAATACACCACGTTAAGAGACAGGCTGGTGAATACATTCCAGCAGAGTGACTGGGAAGCTGCAGCCAAGATACTGGAGGAAGAATTAAGTGATTCCAAACCTTTGGAATTGACGAACAAGATGTTGGCATTAGTTCCTCCATTGAGTCACTTTCCTTTTTCTTTGGGGAAATATTCCTCCGCAATTTACCACCCAGGCAGTTAGTGAAAGCAGCCAACAAACATTTTTTACCCAGTGGTGTTATGGTTTACGCCATAGGGTCAGCCCTGAGACATGGTAGAGCTAAGTAAGACGACCTGGGAAAAGGGTTATGAAGTGCAAACAACCATGTAGTTTCAGGATCCCTTGGCCATCAGCCCTGGGAAACTCCATCAACTGCTCCTCTATGTCTACGATCAGAGCTCTGGACGTAGATTCCTAATCGACACAGAAGCAGAAGTCAGCATGATCCCAGCGTCAGCAAGGGACGTCTGTTACAGAAAGCGGGGCTAACCTTTAACGGCTACCAACGGCTCCACAATCGTGGCATATGGTCGCTGCATCCTTTCTCTCCACAGCGGCTCACAAAAATATACATGGGCATTCATCATCACCGATGTCCATCAGTCCATTATTGGGGCAGACTTTCTTCGAGCACACTTGTTTCTGGTTGATTGAAGGAGACTCAACTCATCAACAGCAACACATACGCTTCCATGTCTCTGACAACATCTGCACATGCCACCCACTGCATAGCATCGTCTCTCAGACTGAGAACGAATTCTCGAATCTCTTTGTGTGTTGCCCCAATCTCACTACCGTTGCCCCGCGTTGCCCTGCATTGCCCCAGTCTACCCTGAAATTCTCCAGATCTACAGTCCACCACAGAGTAACACGCCACATCCCCATCACCGACACCCCCACCCCCAGTGCACAGCCGCACACGTCGTCTATCACCAGACAAACTTACTGTTCCAAAGGTCAAGTTTGACAATATGGAGGCGTTGGGCATATCTCGCTGATCAAGCAGTCTCTGGATATCCCCCTCTGTATGTGGCACCGAAACCTAACAGAAGTTGATGACCTTGCGGAGATTACCACCGTCTCAACGCAGACACAACACCTAACCGCTACCTCATTCCACATACACAGGACTTCTCTGCCCAACTAGTCAGGTGCTCAATTTTCTCGAAGGTCAGCCTTATTTGAGGTTACCATCAAATACCAGTATAAGACGACGATATACCTAAAACTGCTGTGATCACTCCTTTCGGGCTATATGAATTCCTATGTGCACCCTTTGGCCAAAAATACTCAGCACAATCCTTCGAATGCTTGCTGGACACTGTGTATAGGGGTCTTGATTTTGTCTTTGTATACTTAGATGATATCTTTATCACAAGCCAAAATTCGGAGCTGCACAAGAAGCACCTAGTGACTCTTTTTGATAGACTGGAACAGTATGGTCTAGTAATCAACCCCATCAAGTGTGTTTTTGGTGTTACAGAAATCGACTTCCTGGGAAATCAAAGCACAGGTGATGGTGTTATACCCCTTTCAGAAAAAGTGAAAGCTATCTTATCCTTTCCCCGCCCCACCACAAGCAGAGCTCTACACCAATTTCTGGGCATGGTAAACTTTTACCATCGTTTCATCCTTTCTGCAGCAAGAGTGATGAGACCCTTATACAAGGCACTATCAAAAGATGGTTCAAAAAGACAGGTGAAATGGGATGGTGTAATAATCTCAACCTTCAGATCCATAAAACAAGCCCTGGCTAAAGCAACTGTGCTGTTCCATCCTCATATCTCAGATTGGACTGCACTCATAGTCAATGCCTCTGACACAACCAATGGGAGAATTTTGGAAAAACGCATCAATAGTCAGTGGCAACAACTCATCTTCAATCGACAACTACGACCTCCTGAACAGAAATACAGTGCTTTTGACAGGGAACTGCTGGCTGTCCCCCACTTTCACTATTTTCTTGAAGGTCACACGTTTCCAATGTTCACAGACTACAAACTGCTTATTTTTGCTATGAGCTAGCTCTTGGAGCCTTGGTCTGCACACCATCAGCGACAGCTATCAGCCATTTCTGAGTACATCACAGACATCAAACACAGGTGGAAAAGGTAATCACCAATGCATTCTCTCATGCTCCTACCTGCTCTCACACCTACCTAGCGCCAATAACAGAAGGTCTGGATTACGAGGCGCAATGGCTGCAGCCCAACAGACAGATGACGAGATCAGGGCCTACTGCACTGCCATCACGTCACTTTCCTTGCAGGATGTGCACTTTGGCTCCAACAGCACAAGCCTACTTTGTGATGTATCACTGAGAAGCCACGACTGATCATCTCATTAGTCTAGCACAGGAAAGTGTTTGACATCATTCACGGACTGTCCCACCCGGGTACTAGAGTCACATGGAACCTGCTATCAAGCAAATTTATCTGGCAAAATATGGCCAATCAAACTGGAGAGTGGACCGAGACCTGCATTCCCTGTCAACAAGCCAAGGTCCATCAGCAACCATGAACCACCACAGGCTCATTTCAGCCATGTCAACATTGACCTTGTTGGCCCCCTACCACCTTCACAGGGTTGCTCGCACCTACTGACCTTGGTAGTAGACCAGTATACTCGTTGGCCTGAGGTTATCTCTCTCCGCAACACGGAAACACAAGAAGTCAGCTGAGCCTTCATCACAAACTGGGTTGCCTGTTTCAATATCTTAGGCAGCATCTCATCTGATTGGGGTCCACAATTCACCTCAAATCTGTGGAATGACATGTGTAACTTTTTGGAATCACAATGAAGTACACAACAGCCTACCATCCACAAGCCAACGGGTTAGTGGAGAGATTTCACTGCCGTCTGAAGGAATCCCTGACAATCAAAATTAATGGGCCCAGTTGGATTGATCCACTTCATGGATAATGCTGGAAATTTGTACCACCCCAAAGGAAAATTTCAACACTTCTTCCACAGAAATAGTGTATGGTACCCCTCTTACAGTGCCAGGAGAGTTCCAGATGTCAAAAGGTACCTTGTGCAACTGAGAGACAGTGTGGGCCAGTTGCACCCTATTCCCATGTCAACACATGGTATATCTACTATACTTAGTAACAAACATCATAGAGAAGGTAATTCGTGGCTTGCATGTCAACGCATAACCAACACGGTTACATTAAGTAATGCAATAATCCTGCATGACTGAGCTGTAGAGAAAGAACCAATAGGAAATGGGAGCATTGGAGCGTTGTTCCTGTCACTAAATGATCGTATTTCACTGTTATCATCTCCACTTAATTTTCATTTACTACTTTTAATTCTTATAACTCAATGTTAACTCAGGTCAGAATACTTTTCTCACTTGCTCACGAACTTATTTCCTTTTGTGAAATTTATCACCAAAAGGAAAGAAAAACAAAACAAAATCAAGGTTTGCCTTTCATCTGACCTTCCTCTCTCTTTCTTTTTTTTTTATAATCATTTTCTTATTACAATATAGGTGGGGATATTTGTTGTGTCTAGTAATAGATTTCATTTTATAAAACATTTTATAATTGGTCAAAAACATGTGACAGAAATATGAAATAATTTTATCAGTATTTATTGGAATATAACACATCTATCTATCTATCTTTCTATCTATCTATCTATCTATCTATCTATCTATCTATCTTTCTTTCTTTCTATCTTTCTTTCTTTCTATCTATCTATCTATCTATTTATCTATGTCTATCTATCTATCTATTTTTCTATCTATCCATCTATCTATCTATCTATTTATCTATCTCACTCTCTCTCTCTCTTTCCCTCTATATATATGTGTGTGTGTGTGTGTGTGTGTGTGTGTGTGAAGGCACATGGCTGAGTGGTTAGAGTATTGGGCTCACAATCATAAGGTCGTGAGTTTGATTCCCAGTCTGGGCTGTGTGTTGCGTTCTTGAACAAGACACTTTATTTCACGTTGCTCCAGTTCACTCAGCTGTAGAAATGAGTTGCTACATCTCTGGTGCCAAGCTGTATCAGCCTTTGCCTTTCTCTTGGACAACATCAGCAGCATGGAGAGGGAAGGCTGGTATGCATGGGCAACTGCTAGTCTTCCATAGACAACCTTGCCTAGACTTGGGTCTCAGAGGGTAACTTTCTAGGTGCAATTCTATGGTCATTCATGACCGAAAGGAGGGTCTTTACCCTTTTTACCGTTTATATATATATATAATTGTTAAAGAAGACAACAAACTTTAAGGCAAGGCAAACATCTCAAGTCATATACGTTATTATTGGAAAAAGAATTCTAAATCTTATATCTGTTTCTGGGATATCCCAAAGTATGGAATATTCCGTCATTGGAGACAAATAGGGAAAATGAGAAGGGTATAGATGAATAAAATGACAAAATAGAGGACAGGAATAAAGGAATAATTAGATGAAGAAAGAGAAGAAAATGAAGCATAAAAGTTCACAGTTCAACTTTCCGATCATGTAGAAGTAAGTCTGTAAGTCCTTAGATGCAATCCTGCATTTATGCAGGATTAACATCTGTTGCCTTAACATCTGTTGTCCTCTTTAATATATCAGCTATATTGGAAATCTGCAATCGCTCCATAACTACCATCTCAGCTATGACCTCGGAGCCTTAGTAATTCGTTACTAACCCCCTTTCTATCTCGCTCACGTATTTTTTTCTCTAGAGAGAAAAAGAAGTAGAGGTAGTGAGACAGACATATACGACCAGAGAGAGAGAGAGAGGGAGATAGTGAGAGAGATAAAGACAAAGAGAGGGGCGTAGAGGTCTGGCGGTGACTTCAAAGGAATAAATGTAATATATAAACTTAGAGAAAGCTGGAGATGGATTGAGTGATAGGTGGAGTATTTTTTCACTCTGTAAAAAGCATTACGGTGAAGTAGACAACATGGATTTCTAGAAATAGGAGCCAAAATACCACCAATCATTCTGTTTTCAGAAAATAAGTGCACAGTTATCTGTGGAATTGTCAAATTAATTTAAATGACACAAAAACCTGAAGTATTATCAATTTTATTTAGTATTTTCAGTGGCCAATGTACAAACAGACTTTGCTTTTTATAAGGATGGTTGGCATTAGACAGGCCATCCAGCTGTAGAAACAAAGCCAAAACAGCCAAAGAAACCATGCCTGGTGCAGCTCTCTAGCTTATCAGTTCCAGTCAAACTGTCTTATCCATGCCAGCTTGGAAAACAGACGCTAAACAATGATGATGATGATGATGATGATGATGATGATGATGATGATGATGATGATGATGATGATGATGATGCTTAAAAGTTGAAGTTTACTGAACAAAACTAGTGACAGTCAATGAATTGAGGACAGCCATTGAACAAAATTGCACACAAATATTGAATGAAATGTTTCTTTATGTTTGTGATTTTATTGTTTGCATTAACAACAGTTACTGGAGCAGAACAGTTACTGGTTTGAAGATAGGTATTCATAAAAAAAAATTTGTCAGTTAATTCTATCAAATCTTGAAAATAAAATCTATTAGACATTATAATCATTTAATGTAGGGATCCCCAAACTTTTACAACCAAATTTCACTATTTTCCTCTCGTTCTGGTCTAATGACCCTCCATGTTTGTTTCCGTTCGGTTTCCTTGTATGCCTACACTGCCTGGATTTTGTTCCCAAATTTGACCTTCCATAAGCCCAAAATTCTATTTTGGAATTTATGGGAGCTGGCATGTGTTGAAGTAAAGCCTTACAGTAGGGACATAAGATTTGACAGGCACAGGGAGGAATATAAATGTTGCATGGATGGTAGTCAAACCAAGAAAGAAAGGTCAGACTTGGCCTAACACTGGTCACGTGGGGAGAGAAGAGAGAGAGATAGAGGCTGAGGGATAGAATAATTAAGGAGGGGCAAGAAAAAATTGAGACATAGTGAAGTGAAAGAGGAGGGAAGGTGAGCATGAAGAGAAAGCCAGGAAATGTGAGAGAGGGGGAACAAAAGAACGAAGAGTGGAATGAAGTGTAAAAGGGCTGATAGAAAGAAGGAAAGAATGAAAGAATAGAAAGAATAATAGTCGTACAAAATTCAGATATATTAATACTTACATATAAGAGACCAACGTGTACGTACGCCACTATATTTTATATATAAAAAATACAAAAATGGGACAAGAATGCAAAACATCCAGACAGTTAAGTGATAAAAAAAAGGAACAACAAAACATCCAGACAGACGATACAAAGAAAACAAGGACGGGTCATTATCTCAAGTATAACCAGCTGAAATTGCAAAGATAATCTGAAACTCAACTGAGGATAGAAAACTCTGAATGACCCGTCCTTGTTTCCTTTGTATCGGCTGTCTGGATGTTTTGTTATTCCTTTTTTGTATCACCTAACTGTCTGGAACGTTTTGCATTCTTGTCCCATTTATGTATTTTATATATATATCATCATCATCATCATCGTTTAACATCCACTTTCCATGCTAGCATGGGTTGGACGATTTGACTGAGGACTGGTGAACCAGATGACTACACCAGGTTCCAATCTGATTTGGCAGAGTTTCTACAGCTGGATGCCCTTCCTAATGCCAACCACTCCAAGAGTGTAGTGGGTGCTTTTACATGCCACCGGCACGAAGATCAGTCAGGCGGTACTGGCAACAGTCACACTCAAAATGGTGCATTTTACATGCCACCTGCACAGGAGCCAGTCCAGCGGCACTGGCAACGATCTCGCTCGAATGTCTTTACACATGCCACCGGCACAAATGCCAGGAAGGCAACGCTGGGCACAGGTGACATCACGATTTCGCTTTGGCTTGCCCCAACAGGTCTTCGCAAGTGGAGTTTAGTGTTCAATGAAGGAAGGTACGCAT
>NC_068985.1:76817022-76817777 GCF_001194135.2 Octopus bimaculoides
CTCTTTCACAGGTTCCCTCAACTGCTAGGGTGTGGCACTTTTTCACACAGCTATCGTCATCCATTCTTGCCACATGACCATACCAGCGCAATCGTCTCTCTTGCACACCACAACTGATGCTTCTTAGGTTCAACTTTTCTCTCAAGGTACTTACACTTTGTCTAGTATGCACACTGACATTACACATCCATCAGAGCATACTGGCTTCATTCCTTGCAAGCCTATGCATGTCCTCAGCAGTCACAGCCCATGTTTCACTGCCATGTAGCATGGCTGTTCATACACATGCGTCATACAGTCTGCCTTTTACTCTCTGAACTTTGCCCAGGCTATTCTTATTCTAGCAGCTATATTTTCAGCGCACCCACCCCCACTGCTAATTTGGTCACCTAGATAGCGGAAGCTATCAACTACGTGTAGTTTTTCTCCCTGGAATGTGGCCAAAGTTGTTTTCTACATATTTTCAGTGTTTATTGCTCCCGAACATCTGCCACATACAAAAACTAACTTCCTAGTTAACCTTCCTTTGATATTGCTGCACCTCTTATATGTCCATAACTTACACTGGGTAAATCTTATAGAGTTTCTACCTACAACTTTTCTACAGATAGAGCAGGGTCATCTACCTGAAGGGGTTTGTGTTTTGTCTACCTTCCTACTTATTAGGACTTTGGTTTTAGTTACGTTGACTCTGAGGCCCTTCGGTTCTAGTCCTTGCTTCCACACCTGAAACTTATATATATATATATATATAT
>NC_068985.1:76818576-76836076 GCF_001194135.2 Octopus bimaculoides
TATATATATATATGTATGTATCTATATGTGTGTGTATATAAATATATATATATATATGCATACACACATACATATATAGACAGATATACAGAAAAACAAACATATACACACACACACATATGCACATGTAAAAATATATATGAACCTTAAATATTTAATTAATCATTCAGGTAACACTTAGTAACATTTTATTCACATCCTGTTATATTTTCCATAACCACATGTGTTTTCAATAAAACATGTAACAAATCATTTATCTATATAATGTGCATACTGTGATATGACAGACTAGGTAAACAAGTCAAGAAAATTTTTTGTATGTTCCTATTATGTATGTTTGTACATACACATACATACATACATACATACATACATGCATACATATACATACATACATACATACATACATACATACATGGCTTATGAGTTTAAATTGGATTTCATATATTCGCTACCTGTTGATAAAAAATAGTACACAAACCTTCTTTAAATTACATCATACTGTCATAAATATGGCAAGAGCATTAGATAGTATAAAATCACAACCCTAGGAAAACTAGGTGTGGGGTAGTGGCAGTGAATAGGGAGTCTTTTTGTGGCAACTGTAGAATGGTGGTGGTGATGGTGGTGGTGGTGGTGATGGTGGTGGTGGTGGTGGTGGTGGTGGTGGTAATGTGTCTATTTTAGTAGTAAGGTAAACATAGTTTATCAATAGAAACTTAAATAATTCTACTCTCTCTTAAGGTGCTGTTGGTTCAAATTTTCAAGTTTCCTCTTCTACTCGACTGAATCTATTGGCACTCATTAAATTCTGCTCTGTATTCACTGGTAGAGAATCTATATCAAATTATACTATGTCTAAATACATGAGATTGACAGTTAAAAGGAACTCCATCAGAGCTAACCTACATAGAGGGGCCAGTTGGCAGGTGCCAACAGATTTAAGGGATCACTTTCTGCCAATTTATTTATTTATTTTTGTTAGAAAGTCCCAAGCAGGATGAGAAGCCATTTAGTGTAAGGGAGTATGTAAAAGGAGAAGTTAAAATGAATGGAATGATTTTACTGTAGACTTGAAAAAGTTCATGCCATAAGAAGGGGGAAAACAACCAGGTGGAAGAGAATTCTGTAGTCTAGTAGTTCAATGAGAAAAGCTATGACCATAGAAAGACTTCCTTCTTCATGGAAGCACTAGAGCATTTGGATGAAAATGCTGTGAGTTTTGAGTCAGGGGAGATGGCACAATGTGATCTGGAACTAAGAGAGTAAGTTCATCAGAGCACTTTCTCATTGAAAAGACTTAGACTGGCAATTTCATGCCAAGTGTCGTGACAAGGATTGCAGAGTTGAAGCAAGAAAGGGACCATTCAAATTAGTGACTCACTTCTGAACGTGGTCAAGAATATCCAAGCAGCAAGATGATGCACCTGCCCAAATATGGCAAGGATGAATTGTGGACATGTAAAGATACAAAATGGCATTGGATGTAAGGTAGTTTTTGACATTTGCAATAATCCAATCTTATGAAAAGCAGTCCTACCAATTTGATTGTATATAAGAAGCTTAAGAAAGATCCAGTGAGAAAGTAAGACCAAGCAATTTCAAAGAAGACCTTTCTTCAAGTGGTTTGACTGTCTCACCATGTTATACCACACCTCAGACCCATAACTCATGCAAATGGGAGGAAGATAAGGATCCCACTTCCTGCTGAAAGACATGAGTTTGGTCTTGACAGGGTTGAAAGTTATTAACCACTTCTTACCCCATTTCTTAATGGTCTGCAGATCCACCTCAAAATTATCAACAAATTCTAACCATTTTAAGGGAAAGGGATTACCAGGAAAAACAGAATAAAGAGTAGTTCATCACCATGAACATTAAAGAAAGACTCTTCACTAAAGGATTATTTTTCTTTTCATAAATCACTTAAGTTTATTTTATTCTGTTCCGTACTTTATAAGAACACCATGTACATCACATGCAAAAGTATATATATCTGTATCCCATACATAAATCATATGTATTTAGCACTGATTACTAGAATAGTTGGTGAGTAGTTAGAAATGAAGCCTATATTTCACATTTGGCCTGAGCTTATTTTTGGTGAAAATGAGGCCTAAATTTCACATATGACTGGGCTTTTTATCAATGGAAACAAGGTCTACATTTTACATCTGGCCTGAGCCTAATATCATATGATATGTCATCTGCTTTGGACAAAGGAGCTGTGGACCCTGTAAGCTATTTCACACTAAATGGGCAGAAACTCTGAATAAGGGGTCTTATCACAGCCTGATGAGACCTGCTACTGGTACCATGTAAACCAGTAGTATCTGTTCCATGGTTGAGTGGTTGGCAACTAAACTGCTGCCACCCCACCACTTGAGTAGCTTGTGTGGAGGGTGTCTGGACCCCAGCAGGACTAAAAACAAGACCTATTGAAGGATGGATGAGCTCCTTGTAGCCCGGCAGCCATATGGTTGGGAAGGCAATGACAACCACCCTAATATCATTGCCAAGACTTATGACAACTATCCAACTCATCAACCTATACTGCCATAGAAAAAGAAAAAGACACATATAAAATAACAAATTTGTTGAAAAAATAAAATCAGCATGTATATGTGTGCATATGTGTATATATATATGTATGTATGTATGTTCTTTTGATGATTTAGAATAAATTTTGACTGGCCACATGCTTGGTAGGTTGTAAAGGAAAGTATCTCGTTTTAACCATCATTCTTTAAATTTTAAGATTCTTGCAGATTTTTACAGTTCCAGATATTGTGATCATTTGTAGTGCATGAATCAAGGATTTGTGTTTATTCTCCAGGAACCCAAAGTCAGCCATACTTTGTTCCAGATGGGTTGGTATGTATCCTGTTGCTCTAATAATAATAGGTCTGAAACCGAAAGTGTATCTTGGGTACTGGATATGCAAATTCCTTATAAATTGTCCCATCATGGTCTAACACAGTTTGAGTGAATCCAGAACTATATATTTGGGATGCAAACTTCTTACTACACTGTCATGTTTGTGCCACAGTGTTTTTTAACCTATTATCTCACCACTCCATATTTGAACTCATTACTGCAAGCTAACAAAATAGTTGTCTGCTCTACACTGTACTGGATGTCTGAAAAATTGAGTTGTATGTACCCCGGTATGTATATCCTATGTTCAAATGGATAATACATAGATCTGTTGATAACAGATATACATAAAGGTACACAGATAAATAGATTAATATTTCATTGAGGAAGATATTACACTACAAAATGACAATACTGAGTTTGCAATAATGGATTCCAAATGTAAAAGAATATATAATTTAGTGCTATGTATAATTGAGGAATAAAAAAGAAGCAAAATGAAAAAAGAAAAAAAACTGATTGTTGTTCAAAATCATTGAGACAATAAAATTAGAGAATTGGAAAGGTAATGTTCTTAAGTTGATTACATATATTGGTACAAGGTCATGATTTTTCATTAATTAATTATTCAATTTATTGTAATATTTAGTCAGGAATGAGGAGTAGTATTTATGACCCTTTATAGGGCCTCTGAGATTGATGGGAGAGAGTATCTTCAAACTGGAGACCTGTTTTGAATTTTTTAAATAGAGTCAACTCTGCTAAAGGACCCAAGGACCTTGTGGTAGTGTTAAACCAGATGATGAATTAGATCTGTTACAAAAGTTGGCTATAGAGGATTTGAACCTACAATACAAAGAACCAATTACTGCAAGGCATCTAATCTAGTGCTCTAAAAGTTCTACTAGTTCACTACTGTAACCTAGACCAAGAATGCCCCTGGTTCTATGAAACAAACATTCAGTTTTAAAATGATCTAAATTAAAACCATCCATCAAAATTTAATGTTACTTTATGTCTCAAACATTGGCTTCATCATCATCATCATCATCGTTTAACGTCTGCTTTCCATGCTAGCATGGGTTGGACGATTTGACTGAGGACTGGTGAAACCCGATGGCTACACCAGGCTCCAATCTGATTTGGCAGAGTTTCTACAGCTGGATGCCCTTCCTAACGCCAACCACTCTGAGAGTGTAGTGGGTGCTTTTACGTGCCACCGGCACAAAGGCCAGTCAGGCGGTACTGGCAACAGCCATGCTCAAAATGGTGTATTTTACGTGCCACCTGCACAGGAGCCAGTTCGGAGGCACTGGCAACGATCTCACTCAAATGCCTTTACACATGCCATCCGGCACAAGTGTCAGGAAGGCAATGCTGGGCACAGGTGCCATGACAATTTCTTTTAATAATGACAAAGCTATTTTATTTAATTCATCATTATTTTCAAAATTAATTGAAATATGGTTGGTGTATTTCAACAGAAATATAGTAACAAACAGGCTAAACAGGTACATAATTTATGGACCCCTAGAAAGTTGACTTCTGCAAGAATTGAACTCAGAATCCAAGATGCAGGAATAACTATAAGGCATTTTATTCAATGTTCTAACCATTAGCGTACCTAGAGTGTGTGCTACCTGGGGTGGCCCTTTGGCTTGCACCCTTGGACCTCCACAAATAAAGTATTGCCTATAGCAGACGCAAAAGTGGTACTGCACCCATAAAAGTGCAACTCAGGATACACCACCCCCTCCTCCCCACCCCACTAGCTACGCTAGTAGCTCTAACAACTCTAACTATTCACATAACGAAAGAGTATAGAGGATTGAACCAATCCTAGTATTTGAAAGATATTTGGTTTTATTAACACTGTTGAAATAAAACAACAAATTTGACCTCAGTGAGATTAGAAATTAGGCTAATCCACATTCCTAATGTTAACTGTCTTTCAGAATATTCCAGTAATTTGTTAGGAATTACTAGTATGCTGATTAAGATATGGTGGATACTTGTATGTGTTTTGACTAATTTAACATAAAATGGGTTGTTGCAGTAGAAAAGTTATTTCAACCTGAGTTTGAATCCAGTGGCAAGGCTGACCAACATTACTGAAAGATCTGGTATGAGACTGATTGCTACTGGAGTGGCTCACCAGACCAGTCTTTTCCTAACATATGTTGTCACGGAACCCTTATATGTTTTTTTTTTTAATTATAGAACCCATATCTATATTCTTTTCTACTCTGGGCACAAGGCCCGAAATTTTTAGGGAGGGGGCCTGTCAATTAGATTGACCCAAGTACACAACTGGTACTTAATTTATTGGCCCTGAAAAGATGAAAGCCAAAGTCGACCTTGGTGGAATTTGAACTCAGAATATAAAAACAGATGAAATACCGCTAAGCATTTCACCCGGCGTGCTAACAATCCTGCCAGCTCACTGCCTTAAAGAACCCATATCTATATTATGCCGGCAAGCATCACATTATTTCAGGCTCAGTTCCACTGCATGGCATCTTAGGTAAGTGTCTCCTAATATAACCCTAGGCTGACCAAAACCTTTTGAGTGGGTTTGAAAGATGGAATCTGAAAGAAACCTGTTGTATACATATTTGGTATACATGTGAATGTGTGTGTGTGTGTGTGTATGTGTGTGTGCGTGTGTATATACAATTATGTGCTTTGACCACAGCATTAGAGCCTTTTTGCTCTTATTTCTAGCAATGTAGGTGTTTCTATCACCCTAGTCGTATGTAGTGACAATTATAGCTTTCCTTTTTGGTAAAACATTGCACACTGCTATCTATATTAATTTTAGGCTGTGTGGTAAGAAGCTTGCTTCCCAATCACATGGTTCCGGTTCAGTCCCACTGAGTAGCACCTTGGGCAAGTGTCTTCTTCTATAGCCTGGGCCAACCAAAGTCTTGTGAGTGGATCTGGTAGATAAAAACTGAAAGAAGCCTGTCGTATATATATGTGTATATATTTGTGTGTGTGTGTAGGTGTCTGTGTTTGTCCACCCACCATCACTTGACAACTGATGCTGGTGTGTTTAGGTCCCTGTAACTTAGTGGTTCGGCAAAAGAGAGCAATAGAATAAGTACTAGGCTTATAAAGAATAAGTCCTGGGATGAATTTCTTCAAATAAAACCCTTTAAGGTGGTGCTCCAGCATGGCTGTAATCAAATGACTGAAACAAGTAAAAGAATAAAGGAATATATGTATATATCATTGCTATTATGTTAAACTGTCGTATGTCCAAATTTGGCCAAATGCGTTTTTTTTTTTCAATATATATTTTTGCTTGCAATAGCTTGTCCTTTTGGTCAAACTATCATATCTCCAGCTACTTCAGATGTCAAGATATCAAAAATTGTTGAAGTGTAGTGCAACGGTTTTGCTATGGCATGATGAAACTATTTTTCCATTTTCTGTTAAAGCAACGTTTTGGACTCATGACATAATAGCAACGATATATAAATAATCAGGTGCAGGCATGGCTGTGTGGTAAGAAGCTTGCTTCCCAACCACATGGTACCGGGTTCAGTCCCACTGTGTGCCACTTTGGGCAAATGTTTTTAACTACAGCCTCAGGCTGACCAAAACCTTGTGAGAGGATTTGGCAGATGGAAACTGGAAGAAGCCCATCATATATTTATATATATATATATATATATATGTATACATACAGTATATGTGTGTGTGTATATATATATATATATATATATATATATATACATACATACATACATATATATATATATATATATATATATATGTATATGTATGTATATACAGTATATATGTATGTATATATATATATATATATGTATGTATGTACGTATGTATGTGCAAGGTCTGATCAATAAATATCTGAACTGTTGCCATAGTAACGAAGCTAAAGCATGCAAAGTGAAGCTGCTTGGCAAAAGTTCACCTTGAACTCTGCTGTGCATGTGCACTAAGTTTTCACATTCTAGCTCATTTCCACTATGTACATCAGTGCTTGGTAGGAAGGTGTGTAGCATGTGATTGTCATATTGACCATGACAGAGAAAGTTGTCTTGGTGATATCTACTCAGAGGCCTATACAAAGTTGCAGAAAGTGTATGGAGAGGAGTCATACACAAGTGTACAAGCATTTCAAATGTTTGCCAGATGGCCAAAAAAATGCTGAGGCTGACAAATGTTCTGGGATACCTGCAATCAACAGAACTAAAAAAAACATCACACATGTGCATGCAGTAGTGAGGGGAAAATCGTTGAATCACCATCTGTGAGTTCAGAGTATGTGCTGATTAATTACAGTTCAGTTCAGTTCATTATCACCAAAGATTTGGGTATGAGACACGTGTCTGCCAAGTTTGTATCATAACTGCTTTCAGCTGACCAAGAAGGCACTCAGGTTTCAGTTGCACAAGATCTCCTTGGTTATGTCAAGAATGATGTAAACTTTTCAAAAACTTTGCATAGGTCTCTGAGCAGGTATTGCTAAGCTTCTGGCAAAATTTGATGTAGATTCTCTGCTCAACTTTCTGTATCACAGTCAATGCAATGATCACATGCTACACACGTTTCTTCCAAGCACTGCTATAAACAGCAGAAGTGAGATAGATCTTTAAAACTTAGTGTGCATGCATAGCAGAGTGGAAGGTCAATCTGTACCAAGCAGTTTCACTCTGCATGCTTTAGCTTTGTTACTATTGATTACTATTGATCAGACCATGTATGTATGTATGTATGTACGTACATATTATCATCATCATCATCATCATCGTTTAACGTCCGCTTTCCATGCTAGCATGGGTTGGACGATTTGACTGAGGACTGGTGAAACCAGATGGCTACACCAGGCTCCAATCTGATTTGGCAGAGTTTCTACAGCTGGATGCCCTTCCTAACGCCAACCATTCAGAGTGTAGTGGGTGCTTTTACGTGTCACCCGCACGGAGGCCAGTCAGGTGGTACTGGCAACAGCCACGCTCAAAATGGTGTATTTTATGTGCCACCCGCACAAGAGCCAGTCCAGGGGCACTGGCAACAATCTCGCTCTTGTTATTGTTTCTTTGTCTTGACATGATATGATAGTTGTAAACAAGTGTTTCTGTCATGCAAATGGTGTCCTTTATTTTCAGTTTTCTACATTGAGAAATATTACTTTATTTGGAAACTGGTGAGGGTTGGTGACAGGAAAGGCATCCATCCAGCTCAGGAAATCTGCCTCAATAAATTCCATCTAACTCATGTGAACATGGAGAAATGGATAATAAAACAATGATGATGAGGAGGATAAGTAAATTCTATCTTTGTTTTATTTAATGTCTTATTAAAATTATAGTGTGGTGAACAGTCAGTAAAATATAGATAAGGGTTCATAAGGTTTCTACCAAAACTAATGCAAAAATAGGTACAACTTTTTTTTTATTAAGTGAAATAAGTTGGTCAAACTGTATGCATTTGCTCATTTAGTGATGAAAGGTAGCTTAATGAGAGAGAGTGACTAAAGTACATTTGAAGTGAAGTATGAACCATTAACAGTTGGCCTATTAATTCACTCCGTATTGATTCGCCAGCTGTGATATTTGTGAGAACTTTGTAATTTAGTAGTCACCTGGTATGTAATGGAATACTAAGATATTAAAAACTCATCAGAGTATGGCTACACTTGTTTGATTACATGCCTCAATATTATTGCCCTTCAACAATTATGTAAAGTAGTGCTTCTCAACCATTTTTTTACCTATGGATCCTTTTGATTCCTATTTTACTCAGATGGACCCTACTAGCCATTCAATGTTAAAAAAATCATATTACATTTTTATAATTAAATATTATTAAGAGCTGTATGAAAAAATTTTTTTAATATTTTGTGTATTGTAGAAGCATAACTAATTTATTGAAAATTAATTTTATGAACAAAATTTTGTACGGACCACTCTTCCCCCAGGGCTATAATGGATTCCGGTTAAGAACCATGTATGGCTACCCAAAATGTGTAAACTTACCTACAGGAGGTGAATTTTACCCACTGACAAGGTTAATTTGCTGATTCTAGATTTGTAAATATTTTTCAATTATATATTTTAAAAATCAGAAGTTGAGAAGAAAATTTGAATTAGGTTGGCTTTTTGAAAAAAACACTAATATTTTTTTTTTCTACCGCTTTGGATTTAATAATCACTATGATATACTTCTTAATAACTGTGTTGCTAATGGATTAATCTAATTCACAAGCCTGTGTTTGGTTTTGGTATCTATTCATCATTAATCATCAATAAAATGATATTGTCATGTGCTAGTTCTATTTGAACTAAAAATAATAAACAGTATTTTGAATTTCCTCTTTGTCATTGTTTTTCCATTGTCTTTTAATCCAGAAGGAAGGGGCAGTGTTTATGACCTCCTGAGACTGATGGGAGGGAGGAAGTTATTCCCAAAGCAGAACCCTGATCTGAATGCTTAAAACAGAGTAGACTCTGCTGTAGGCATCCAGAATACCAGATGGTGGTTAAATCAGGTGACGGGTTAAGTCTACCATCCACGAAGGTCATAGGAAGATTTGAACTCAGAACACAAAGAATTGGAACAAATACTGCAAGGCAAGCAGTTTTTATAGTTCTTCCTACCTACCATCTTGGATCGGTACATCTTAAAACATAAACTCAAATTACTGAACAAAACAAATTTATTTCTGAAAAGTTGTTGGATGGGTAAATGGAATGTAAATAGTTGGGAACCCCTGGTTTTAAGAGTGGTCTTCAGTTGTTTTGGTCCTACATCAGCTGTTATTGGCCAAATGTATGATCAAAACCATTCTGACCATGACCATTCTATTTTTTCTCCAAACTTGTTATATCTAAAATTAAGTTATTTAATGACATAGTTTAATTCAAAAGATTGTCTTCAGTTCTGGTATCTGTTCATTGTTAGTTCATAAGTAAATGAAATAACATTCTTTTACTGGTTTCAGTCATCAGACTGTGGCTATGCAGGGGTGCCACCTTGAAAGATTTCAGTCAAATGAATTGATTCCAGCGCTTTTTTTTTAAGCCTGGTACTTATTCTATCAGTCTCTTTGCCAAACTGCTAGGTTACAGAGACAATTGGTGGTGAGGACAAATACACACACACACACATACACATACATGTACATGATGAGCTTCTTTCAGTTTCTGTCTACCAAATCTTTTTTTTGGACAGTCCAAAGCCATAGTAGAAGACACTTGCCGAAAGTGCAATGCAGTGGAACTGAACCTGGAACCATATGGTTGGGAAGCAAGCTTCTTACCACTTGGCAGTTCCTGCACCTATAATGCATTATTTTTATTGTTATTTTCATGCGAACTTATTATTTTTCTTATGAAAGATGCTATGGAATAATTTCAAGCAACTTATTAAAGATGCTATGATATATGAGAGGGATTTGACTTCTAATTCTAGCATGTTGAGCAGCCATGTAGCAGCTGCTGTCATTGGATCAGTAACACAGTATGTATCATAATCTAATGATCACAAGATGACTTATTGTCTACATAAGACATCATATCTAAATGCACTGATTTGTGGGTCACACCCTCCTGTCGTTTGATACTTGTCCAAGTTGTATTAAATCTTTAGTGCTCAGATTATTCTGTTAAATGTAATGCTTATTTCTTCACATTGTTTTGAATTAATCATGAATTATCTCGTAGCTTCTAAATTCTAATGATGCAGTATTTTATTTTTAGAATGATATTGTAGGGTACAGATGTGAGGGGCCAAATTTGGACGATTTGAACATAAAACAGGTAAAATATTTTGGTTGGATACAGCTAGTTTAAATATAAAAGGGTTAACATGTACTGAGGCTCTTCTTGATAGCATAAAAACCAATATAATTAGGTAGCTGTCTCTCAACCTGCTCAAAAAAAGCAGCCAAATTTCCCTGAAATTACAACCTGTAGACTGAAAAAAATACAGTAAACATATTGGATAATGTAGTCCTAGGTATATTGTGTCTGAGAACTAAAGACATGATGCCTTTCATCATAAGATTGCTTGGTCATGAATGATGTGGAGTTAATCCTGACAATAAGCTGGTAGTAGACTTAATCTACAACATGGTTTAATACCATGCAGATCTGACCTTTGGAAGCCTGGAGGCCTTTAGTGGGGTCCATTCTGTTTAAGTGTTCAGATTTGGTCTTTTATCTAAGGTTTCTTAATTTCTTTCCCTTCACCAGTCTTGGAAGCCCTGCAATAGATAAATAAATAAATAAAATGGAAATGGGAGACTTTATTTTGTAATAAAGGATGTTCCAATTTATTTATACTTACCATATAATTGCTCCAACATTTATAATTGTTCTACCAACAAATTGTAAAGTATATTGAACTGGAATGACACAGTTTTTAAAATTTATTTTGTAGTTGTGTTTTTAACCCTTTAGCATTCCAGTTTCTCTGTCAATTGTAATATTTATTCATTTACATTGTTCTGAATTAATCAAGCATTATCTCACAGCATTGAGATTTTGATGATGTGATTGTCTATGATTTGAATGGCATTGTCGGGTAGGTGTGAGAAGCCAGATCTGGCTACTTTGAACATAAAACAGATAGAACATTTTGGGCCAGATATGGCTGGAAAGAGGAGCCAGCTCATCACCACATCAGCAGTGAGGAATACGGCTGGTACTGCAGTAGGAGGAGAGGGTTTTGTGTGTAGTGCAAGAGCCAATCTGTTAGTAAGGGAAATCATACTTATCTACTCGTTGAGGTGACCTTCAATGGAAGCTCAAGGCTGATAGCCCTCTCAGCCTATAGTCCAATGCAGGGGGACAGTGATGCGAATACAGAGGAGTTCCGTGAGGAAGCGTGTAGAACTGTCAACACCACACCAGCTCATAACATCCTGCTTGTTCTGGGTGACCTCAAAGCACATTTGAGTAAGGAGAGCAGTGAAGATCCTTACTGGTACTTCCATAACACCCACCAAAGTGGGACTACTGAGGGACACCCTGCAGGAGGTAAACTTGATGGCAACCAACCCAAGGTTGAGGAAGAATCTGGGGAAAATATGATCCTATGTTTCTGATATGCATCAGTCCAATTCCCTGATTGGTTTCATTCTGGTGAGGAAGAAGTGATAGAATAGTGTTCTGAACCCAGAACCAGAAAACTATTTCAGTACACTGGGCAGTGTCCACTGGCTCGTTATGAGTAAGGTCCGAGTGAGCTTAAGAAAGAGTAAGGCTCAGCCTCAGCGAGCAATCTATGACTGGGGAGCTTTCAAGGAAATTGATAAACTACAGGTGAGGTACACAGTAGAAGTGAGGAACAGGCTTAGTGCTCTGTGTGGAGAGGCAGAAGCCTCTGTATAGAGTGGCAGAAGCAAGTGAGGTCCTGGTGACAAGGAGAGAGAAGAAGAGGAGGAACGTCTACTCTACAGACTCAAAAGTGCAGCTAGAGAACACCTGAAAGCTGCAAAAGACCAATTCCTTGCTGAGGAGGAGCAGAAGGAGATGGTGGAGATGATGGAGGAAGAGCTCTGTACTGCTTACACTGAGGCCAGAGAGGAGGCACTGATGGAGAAGATCAGAAGTGTGGAGAGAGTGGTCGACGGGTCTAGATGTAAAGAGCTGGACAATCATCAATGAGATCACAGGGTGAAAGAGAGGGAGTTCGAGTCAGATCCAGGGAACAGGGCCCAAGGATAGGAAGAGAAAATGGCTAGGCCATTTAAGATCCTACTAGGAGAGCCACCTTCCACAACCCAGAACACTGGGGAGATCAGGCATATAAGTCAATGTATTACATGAAGCACGTTCAAAAACTATCCGACTTTATTTTTTTACGCCAAAACTAATGCCACGTCAGCAAAATCCTTTGTGTGGAAGGTGAAGCCAGTCTCCTGCCCATGTGGAAAAATTTTTGCACTGGTATGCCACATCAATTACCAACTACTACACCTAGAGAAGAGACATGTAGTGCGCACTTACTGGATTTTCATTTTCATCAGACAGAGATACTGTATCAAGTTTTGCCAAAAGCTTGGTGATACTCCAGATAAAAGCATCCAGAAGATTAAGCAGACTTCTGGCAAGATGATGCCATGGGCAAAACTCAGATCAAGGAGTTGTATAATCACTTCAAACATGGCTGCACTTCAGTGGAGAGTGTGGCATGCTTAGGCAGGCAATCTGCAAACTAAAACAGGGAGCTGACCGAGTTTGGTGAACAGCCATGAAAGAACATCATGTAACAATCCAGGAAATTGTTTATGAAGTGGGAATAAGCACAGAACCAATGCATTCTATTTTAACAGAGGATTTGTGCATGCAGACAGTATCAGTGAAATTCATTCCCAAGGTATTGGTAGAGCAGCAGAAACAACTCAGTATGGAATCGCTTGGGACATGCTGGATTGTGCAAACCACAAACTAGACTTCATGAAGACCATCATCACTGGTGATGGGTTTATGGTCTCTGCTCAATAATATGGTCATCTTGCATGAAAAATGACAATCCAACAAGCATGCAGTGCATGTCTGTACTCTAGACATAACAGCCAGAAACTGACAAAGCATACTGGCATGAAAATTTTCACACATGCACAAGAAGGGTGGCATCACTTTCCACCCAAAAAGATTTTGCCCACATGGTATTAGTTTTGGCAGGAAAAAATAAAGTCGGATGCTTTTTGAATGCACCTTGTATAATGTAAATATGTCATGTAAACATTGAAACATCATCACTATCTTTCCAACTCTTGCTGCATTTCATATGGAATTTCAGGTCCTCCAAAGTCATCTTGTTGTATAAGTCAGCCTATCTATCTACTTTAGCTGTAAATTTGGTCTGAAAAATTCAATTTGCATGTCAGAAAATAAAGTAAATGAATGGTTTTTATGTAAAATTATTGTGTTGGGTCAAAAGCTTTGCAATACATTATTTACAATTGACAGATATTTGTCCTCATCTTGTTTGTTGTTAACACAATGTTTTGGCTGATATACCCTCCAGCCTTCATCAGGTGTCTTGGGGAAATTTCGAACCTGGGTTCTCATTTCTAAGGTATTTTTCGATGTTGTTGTTGTTGTTGTTGTTCTTCTTCTTCTTCTTCTTCTTCTTATTATTATTATTATTATTATTATTACTATTATTATTATTATTATTATTATTATTATTATTATTATTATTATTATTATTATTATTATTCAGGTCACTGCCTGGAACTAAACTTGGAGTCTTGGGGTTAGTAGTCTGCACTCTTAACCACTACGCCATATGCCCGTGTTAACGCCGTATGTGTTAACAACAAACAAGATGAGGACAAATATCCGTCAATTGTAAATAATGTAAATAATGTACATAATTCCTCACCTCTTAAATATAGAACAGTTTTGAAATATTTTGGTAACTAACTTGCTTTATTCATCAAATTACAACAAAAGCACTGTAGCATTTAAAGTAGAGGCCATCGTGTTGCACCATCTAAAGTCACCTTTTTGCCAGTTCTTTGGTCACACACAGATATCATTTCTTATCCTTTGAGGTAAAGAACTCCTCCACTGAAGCTTCCACCTCTTCTTGGTTGACAAAGTGTTGACGAGTACAGAAAGTGAGCCATAGATCAGAACAAGTAGTAATCCAAAAAAATTTTTTTCTGCAATTCTAACATGCATAAGCTATGGTTAAAGCAAGGGCCACCTTCTGAAATATGTTGTCAAATGTGCAGATTTCGAACACAAGGTGATGCTCTGCATCTGATGGAATTATGTAGAGATCATTTATGTTGAGTTCATTCTGGATGGTTGACCCATTGATGCCAACCTGTACTCCAAACAGCTGGCACTGTTATATGCCAATGTGTAGCAAAAATACTGGGCACTAGATAATAGAAAGCAAACTTTTTTTGCAACAGGACAGCACAAGACCTCATACTACTTGAATGACTCGGAATAAACTCCAGGAATTCAAGGGAATCAAACTGATGCCACACCCAGCATATATTTTGAACCTAGCTCCTCCAGATTATTACTTGTTCCAATCCATAGCTCATTTCCCACACCTGTGATGTTTCATTGGTGGATGTCAGAGCTAGGAAGCACCAATAAGTTGGAATTTCTCCATTTTGACAGGGATTTTTCAGATTTATTTTTTCATGGCACCCTTGGAAATGACTGAAACATTTTTTTTATAAAAAACAAAAATTATTTGAAAGACTGCTTTTGGTCAATTTTATGGGCACTATTCATGATGATTTTGGGGGGCATATGCATTTTAAAACTATAGGAGTAGCCTTTCTGGTAAAAGAAAAAAAAAGTACATTTTTTCAGACAAAAAAGGTGTGTGATTTAAGGAACATTTGGCTGTTCTTTCTAGCATATCCCATGACCAGTAATGTTTAGGGTTGATAAAAATCATAAATTTTCAAAAATAAATTTTTAATACCATAAATAAGTTTATACTATTGATGGGAAGAAATTATTGAAAAACATCAATACTTGTCAGAGTAGCTAAATGTCCCTTAAATCACACACCTTTACACCTGAAAATATGTACTTTTTTTTATTGAAAAGGCTTCTCCTATAGTTTTTAAGTGCATAGTGCTAAAAAAAAATAATCGTGCATAGTGTCTGCAAAATCGACCTGGAGAGGGAAAGATAGCAGATGTAAATAAAATAATTTTTCAAAAAATTATATTTTGGTTAAAAAGATGTTCCAGATCATTTCCAAAAATCTGAAAATCCCCATCAAAATAGAGAAATTCCAACTTGTTGGTGTTTCCTAACTCTGATGTCTGCTGTTTTATCAATCAAGAGGAGATGGAAGCTTCAGTGAAGGAATTCTTTGCTTCAATGGACAAGAATGGGTGTCAGTGTGTAATCAAAGAACTGGCAGAAAGGTAGCTTCAGATGGTGGAACATTGATGGTCCCTACCTTGAATGCTAGACTGCTTTTGTTGTGACTCAACAAATGAAGCAAATAAGTTACCAAAATATTGTAAAACTTTTGACTCAACACAATACAATCTTTTCTACTCTAAGCACAAGGCCCAAAATTTAGGGAGGGGGCCAGTCAATTAGATCGACCCCAGTACACAACTAGAACTTAATTTGTTGACCATGAAAGGATGCAGAGCAAAGTCGACCTCAGCAGAATTTGAACTCAGAACATAAAGACAGACAAAATACCGCTAAGCATTTCACCCGGCCTCCTAACGTTTCTGCCAGCTCGCTGCCTTACCCAACACAATATAATGGAATATTGAAATATGAACACTTTTAATAAGTTTTGTATCACAAAATCAGGAGTGGCTTGGGGAAGATCAGTATGAAATGGGTAAGTTAATACCATAATGTTGTTGCTTGACCTTTGGGTCAGAGAGATTAGGCAGATCTATGATGAAATGCATTGCAGCTGTAGCCACCTTATCTTATGTTAGACATAATACATCTGGGACAGACACGTCTAATGTGTTTTTATTTTTATCAAGCTAGTAGGGTGTGATTTGCTGCGATGCTGAAAGCAGAATCATCACTGTGGAATTGATAAACAAGTAAACTAATTAAATTGCATGAGCTGAGTTTAATCATTCTCAAGGGAAAAGTCACTTGAAAAAAATTTTGTGAAATGTTTGTTTCCCATCTATTTAGTGTCATGGAGACAAGAAACAAACATTAGCTCCAAGTATCCTTGTGATTTCATAATGTATTATTAGCTGATAATATTCAGCTAATAGGGAAGAGCTTATAGAAGAGTTTGATGTGTTCAATTGTCATTTGACAATCTTAATGTTCAGGCTCTGAGATAGTAAATAAGAGAGAAAGGGTAAGTGTGGTTAAGTAAGAAAGAAAAACAACAACAGAAAAACACAAAATTAAAACCCTACTTTCTCTTACTCACACACAGGCACACACACACACACACACATACAAGTGTGCTGATTAATGAAACCTTTGTTGCTGAGCTTAGTATATAATATAATCATTTCAAACTTAGGCAGAAGACCTGAAATCTAGTGGAGGGGAATACTTGATTGCATTGACTCCCCCACCCCACCCAACCAATGCTTGACTAGTATTTACTTTATTAAATACAGAAGGGATATAAGACAAGTTGTCTTTAGCATCATTTGAACTCAGAACATAATGATCTGTATATGTACTACATAACATTTTGCCTGACTATCTAATGATTCTGTAAATTTGATACAGCAGTTTACTGGCATTAACATATAATATAATATATAAAGCAAAATATAATATAGTATTATATGACACATTTATCAAAATCATATTAGTCAAAAGACAAAATTGTTGAAAAATCACATCTGTTAGAAATAGAAATTGATCCAAAATATAAATTGACATCAAATACATTAGCTTTAGGTTCTTGTGCACAGCTCAACACATTCACTGGCAAGCTTATTCCATCAGGTTTGGTTGATTACAGGTAAGTTCACTGCCATCAATTCACCACAGGGAAAGTTCACCATGAGGTAAGTTCACTGTGAGGAAAGTTTACTGAGAAGATATATTCATATTATCTCACCATGAATAGTTAAGAACTATTTTATTGAAAAAAAACCCCAGTGAATTGATAACAATGAACTTTCCCTACAATGAATTGATGA
>NC_068985.1:76841372-76841971 GCF_001194135.2 Octopus bimaculoides
AGGCGATCCATCACCGTATAAGGCTCTTCCCATGGACTCTGTAACTTCGGTGACTGTCCTCTTTTCCGCCTGGGGTTATGAAACCACACTTCATCACCCTCTTTAAAGTTGACTTCACTAGCCCGGGTGTCGTGCCGACGCTTCATTACTTCACCTGAAAACTTCAGGGCTTCTCTAACTTGCTGGTGTACCTCAGTCAGACTTTCCTGCAGATACTTCACATAGCTGGAGGTTTCCCTGGGCAGTTCCTCCCCCGGTGGTCTTCGACTCTTTTTCACTTCTCTGGTTGACTTACATCCAGTCACCGTGGCTCGTTTGCACTTTTTGCTGTGCACTTCTTTTCCTGCACAATGCAACTGACTTTGCCGCTGATCCACTGCCTGGCACAATCCCAAGATTTGCCCTTTACGAATCCTCTGAGCCACCGTAGAAGAATTGGCTGCCACATCCAGCACTTTGTCAGCTCCTGCTTCCAGGGTTCGTCCGACCCTCACTCGAGCTTTCAACTTGCTTCGTCTGTCGGGCTCCACCAGCCCCAGACAGCCATCAGTCGGATTGCTCACACGACACTGGAACAGCTTTTCCGACCGCGGTGGTAC
>NC_068985.1:76843710-76847720 GCF_001194135.2 Octopus bimaculoides
TTTCAATCATTTTTTTACATCCCAAAGTTCGTGTCTCAAGTTTCATTTGACAACAAAGTTCTTCTGCTTCTTTCTTTTGTATTTCTTTTCTTTTCCTTTCTTTTAGAAGCATTTAACAACACAGTTAACAACTCAGAGTTCTTTTTCTCTAAAATAATATAAAAGCATTTACCACAACGAAGTTCGTTTCCTTCAGGTCTGCTACTTCCACTGACCTAGGCAGTCTGCCACTACAATTCCGTCTCTCTCTCACTGGGACTCTATACATTTCTGCTGACCATAGCTTTCTCGGTCAGACTTATTCTTCATCTTCATCTCTGTACAACTGCTTCATCTCTCTGTCTCTCTCTCTCTCTCTGGGACTCTATGCGTTTCTGCTAACCATAGCTTTCTGTCTGTCAGACTTATTCTTCATCTTCATCTCACTCGACTGGCCCCATCTCAACGGACAAACTGCTGTCTCCCAACCGCTCCGGCTGGCTGCTACAACCCAACTGCCTCTGCTGGCTGCCGATAAGACAAAGGAAATACCATTCTCCCCAACTGACCAGAGTACGGGTTCAAAACCCAGCCCGGGAGATAGGGATATGATGCTAATTGTATTTTCGGTCGTCGCATCAATATATATAGGCACAAGCATAGCTGTGTGGTAAAAAGTTTGCTTTCGAATTATATGGTTTCAGGTTCAGTCCCACTGTGTGGCACCTTGGGTAAGTGTCTTCTATTAAAGCTTTGTGTCAACCAAAGAGATGTTAGATTTAGCAGAATCTAGTTGAATATACAAGGTGCTCAGGCTAATTTTGACAGTTTGCATAAAAGGAAAAGAAAAAAGAAAAAAAGTATTTCAAAAATCAAAATATATCAAGGATTGAATCACCCCAGAGGGTGCTCACTAAACGAATTGAAGGCATGACTGATCTTGATTACTAGGACCGCCTTAAAGCCTTGAAGCTTTACTCTCTCCAGCGCCGCCGCGAGCGGCACATCATCTGTACGATGTGGAAAATATACCACCAGCATTGCCCAAATGACCTGAACATTAGTTTCAAAGTTCGTCCAAGGCTGGGACCACGGGCCATACATCCCCTGCCCAATTCAAGATCACAACATATAGGTACACTGCGGCATAATTTCTTTTCCTCAACAAGCCCTGCCCTGTTTAACATTGTCCTAAAACAGATAAAAGAGGAAAAGGATCCTATCAGCTTTAAATGGAGTCTAGACAGATTTCTTCAAGAAATACCAGACAAGCCATCCATACCTGGATACAACTCACTCAATAAGAACTCACTACTTGAATGGACGATAAACAAAAGCTGACTGTAAAAAGGATTTAGATAATCCTATCAGGTGGTGCTATTAAGTTAGACTTGGCCTGGACCAATCTTTGGTTGAAACATATCTAAGTTTATCGTGATTATAACTGGGAAGTAACTGTTTATTCAAAGTAGCAGCCCTTAGCTTTCACCATGGCCTCAAGACAGTGCTAGAATCTGGTGTATGCATTCCTCACTGTGTTTATGGGCAGATCTTGGAACATTTCCTTGATCTTGGCTAACAGCATGGCCGTTGTGTCACAGGCAGAGTGGTTGAAGTCTTTCTCAGCTGTGCCCCACATATAGTAATCCATGGGATTACAATCAGTAGAATTAGCAGGCTAAAAATTGGGGCTGGTGAACTTGTAGAAATTTTCCAAAAACCACTTCTGATTCTTTCCAGAGATATGGCGAGGAGCTGAATCCTGCTGCCACATATATGTCCTTCCACCTGCAACCCTCTCCAGCTAGGAACTGACCACAGAATCCAGCAGCTTCACATAGCCATCTGAATTGAGCCTAAGGCCTTGTTCAGAGATATGAGGCAGTATCACTGAAGACACATCCAAAGACCTGCTGGGCACAGCTTTATAATCACCATTGTAACTGTCCATGTCACATCTTACAGCCTTCACAGAGCATAGAGCAGCAGACATGGTGCCAGCATATTGTTATCCAGCATAAATCATCAAAATATAGGTAATTCTATTCCAATATTCAGATGGCTTCCACTCCTTGATGTCAGCTCACTTTTTCACAACTACAACTTTAATCTTTATGCTCACCAATGCCCTTCACTGTTCACCAAAACATCAAGCTGTTTTTCAAAAAAGAAGACATGGAAAAGATCACCAAATTTAGCCTTAACACACTGCGTATACATACATACATACATATATATATATATATATATATATATATATATATATATATATCATCATCATCGTTTAACGTCCGCTTTCCATGCTAGCATGGGTTGGACGATTTGACTGAGGACTGGTGCAACCGGATGGCTACACCAGGCTCCAATCTAATTTGGCAGAGTTTATACAGCTGGATATATATATATATATACATCTCTCTCTTTCTCTCTCTCTCTCTCTGTATATATATATATATATATATATATGGGAGAATATACGAAAAAACAACAACAGACGAGGACAGATGGTGTAAATAACAAAAGGATGTATTAGTATGACGCTCGGGAATACGGAAAGTCTTTGACGTTTCGAGCTACGCTCTTCAACAGAAAGAATACGGAGACAAGGAGAAAAACACGGAGAAATAGGTATAATGGTAAATCCCAGCTGTTTCCTCTTGAAACACATCAATATGTATCTATGGTTGCTACTCTGTGTTAGCCAAAATACATATAAAAGTTGAGAATTATGGAAATATTATTTGCAGGGTTATCGTACAATAAAACAGGAAAATGGAAATGTTTTGGTATTATTTATTCTTCATTACATAAGTTTCATTTGCTAATATAGGAATCACAAAATTTTACATGTTATTTGGATATGTAAGAAATTTACTTTAGAAAATCGTCAGAAAGAGGAAAAATATTATAATACAAATATCATATTAGGATGAGACATTTTATATTTGGATATCGGGAGCATCATAAACAGCTGTAGTGAAGAAAAGAGAAAGATCTACATAATACTTGCAAGGACAATCACACACACACATACACACACGCACATAAATATTCTAGTACACAACCCTATATATATACATTCTTTTTAAGCCTGTCAGTCTCATTTGTCAAACTGGTGAGTGATGAGGAAGTAAACACACCAACGCCGGTTGTCAAACAGTGGTAGGGAACAAAGGCAGAAAAAAAGCACTCATATATATACATATGTATGTCTGTATATGTATTACATTATATATATATATATATATATATATATATATATATATATATATATATATATATATATAGGTGAGAAAGTTGGTATGTGAAAGCACGTGGTTGGATGTATAAAAGATAATAAGAGTGAAAAAACTACAGAAGGCTTGTGTTACATGGTTAAAGTATATATATATATATATATATATATACGACGGGCTTCTTTTAGTTTCCGTCTATCAAATCCACTCACAAGGCTTTGCTCAGCCTGAAGATATAGTAGAAGACACTTGCCTAAGGTCCTATGCTGTGGGATGGAACGCAGAACCATGTGGTTGGGAAGCACACTCTAAAGAATTAGAACAGTAATATATTCTTTTAGGAAGTTAAATGGTCACTATGTCTGGCCATAACTTTTAACTTCCAAATATATATATATCTATATATATAAAAATGAGAATGTCTGTCTGTCTGTGTGAATCCCTAAAACTCGAGAACTACGCAACCAATTTCATTCAAATTTTACACATGCCTTACTTAGGGTTCCAGTTGTGTTTTAGTCAAAAAAAATTATTAACTTCTTGCAGAGTTCGAGCACACGGCAACATAATATCTCCTCCACTATTTAAGTATTACGTGTCAAAAGTGAAACAAAAACACTCATGTCAAATACTTTCACTTTAAAAATGAAACTATTCCACTAACTGAAACAATCACATTTCGATACTGTAGTGACAGATACTTTCAGAGAGAGAGAAAGAGAGAAAGAGAGAGACAGAAAGAGAGAGAGCGAGAGAGAGAGAGATGTATATGTATACATATACATGTATATGTAC
>NC_068985.1:76850155-76861020 GCF_001194135.2 Octopus bimaculoides
GAAAAATAAATATTTTTAATGAAATTTTATATAAATACCTTTCAGAGTGTGTAGATTATGATTTAATGCGTAAAACAAAATTGGTGTGGGCTCATGGACCTACATATTGACACATCATATACAGGGTGTTTCAAAAAATTTGATATCATTTCGCAATCTAATAACTTTGACAGTTCTTGTTCAAATGACTTCAAATTTTAACAGCATGTGTAGAAACAGGTCAAAATTTTATGTTTAATGTTTGATATGTTTATCTTTTCAGGTATAGAAATGGCATTCACTGGAAGAGAAAAGGCGTTTTGTGTGTTGAAGTATGCTCAAACAAGACTGTGCAGCATGCATTTGTAAGAGAGTTCTTTAAAAAGTTACCAATGGCAATGCAGATTTGGACATGGCACAAAAAATTCAAAGAGGAAGGCTATCTGTGCAGAGCAAAAGGGTCTGGAGACGACCACTAACATTAGAAGAGACAGTCCAGTGGGTTTGCCAAAAACTCTTGTGAAGCCCCAAGAAGTCTATAAGAAGAACAAGTCTGGAAAACCAACAATAGTTTGGCGCATCCTGAGGAAACGCTTTCTAAGGAAATTGTACAAACTGCAGCTTGTTCAAGCCATAACGGCAGATGACAAGTGGAAACGCAAACAATTGTGTTGATATGCAAGAGAAAGTTGAAGAAGCTGAGTTCAAGGAACGTCTTGTTTTCAATGCTGAGGCCACATTTCATACAAATGGCAAAGTCAGTAAGCATAATGTTCGTATTTGGGGCAATGAAAATCCCCATGTCACAGCTGAGCATGAGAGGGACTCACCAAAAATGAATGCGGTCTACACCACCTCCAAGAAGCATCTTTATGGCCCGTTTTTCTTTGAGGGAATTGTAACTGGCAATGTTTATCTGCAAATACTTCAGAACTGGCTAATGGATAAATTCATTGCAAATGAACATGAAGACTTCATTTTTCAATAGGACAGGGCTCCACCTCACTGGAAGCTCACTGTGCGGTCTTATCTCAATGACAATCTGCAAGGGAGATGGATTGGGAGTGCTGGAGATGAAGACAATGTGCTGTTGAAATGGCCGCCACGTTCACCTGACCTGACACCATATGATTTTTTTTATCTGGGGCTATGTGAAGGGCCTGGTCTATGTCCCCTACCTACCCACTCACTCTTCCTGCAAACCTAGAGGAACTCAAGGAGAGAATCACTACCGCACTGGAGACTGTTACACAAGACATGTTGCAGCATGTTTGGGAGAAGCTGGACTACCGACTTGACATGTGCCATGTTTCAGGCGGTACACATATTGAACATTTGTGAAATCATTCATGGGACCCACATACCTTTGAATTTCTCATTCAGATTTGGAGGAATAAATTTTATGTTGCTCAACATTAAGTATGTTTAGATTCATTTCCTTTGACTATGTAGTTTCTGTGATATTTACATCTCAAATGATATCAAATTTCTTGAAACACCCTGCTATCTACAAAATGTAACTTGAAATTCGAGAAAAATTGTGATGTGCATCAGTACGTATGTGTATGTGTTCACCAATTTTGTTTTGCTTATTAAAGAACGATATAATCGTAATTTACACACTCTGAAAAGTATTTGCAGGAAATTTTATTTAAAAAAGGAATACCCATTTTTGCAAGTAATGAAACAAACCCAACTTGTGTGAGTTTTCAGAAACTCATCACCCCACCTTCGGAAAAATGTTTGTCAACACAAATTCCAATATAATAAGAGTCTACAACAGCTGAAGCATATTAGAAGAAAATTTCATTAAAAAATATCCATTTTTCTGTAAGTTATGAGGCAACAAAGTCGGTGAGGGATACACATATAGAGGTATTCCCGAAATGCTGCATGGATCTTGCTAACTTTCTTCCAACCACTTTTGCATACTGATCATAAAAATAGCATTCATTTTTTCTGGAAGTAAATTCCATTGTGTATTCTGTTCTTCATGACATCAGCAATGGAGGTTTTCGATATACTAAAATTACTTGACTTTAAAATGCTTGTAACTTCTTTATTATTAATTTCTATTGGGGGAAAAAAAAGGAAGGACATGAACATGCAAAACTGCATTTTGAAAATAATTTGTCAGTATGAACTGTCTTATACGTATGTAATCATAGACATTGTTTAATCATCCATTAAGATTAATCAGATTGGAGCCTGGTGTAGCCATCTGGTTTCACCAGTCCTCAGTCAAATCGTCCAACCAATGCTAGCATGGAAAGCGGACGTTAAACGACAATGATGATGATGATGATGATAAACAAACTTAATTGCCTTTTAATAGTATATTTTATAAACATAAAACACTAAAGTTCATAAAAAATAACTTAATAGTTGTTTTATAGTATATTTTATATGCGTTGTTTACCTGTGAGTGACTACTAAGAGTAATGTAACTTAATAATTTCCCATTACTCTTTCTCTTTACTCTTTTGCTTGTTTTAGTCATTTGACTGCAGCCATGCTAGAGCACCGCCTTTAGTCGAGCAAATCAACCCCAGGACTTATTCTTTGTAAGCCTAGTACTTATTTTTTCGGTCTTTTGCCAAACTGCTAAGTTATGGGGACATAAACACACCAGCGATGTCAAGCAATGTTGGGGGGACAAACACAGACACACAAACACACACACACACTCATATATATATACATATACATATATACGACGGACTGTGATATCTTCAGTGATCGTTTCCATCTACATGTATCCTCCTGCTCTGCTTAGTCCATTCTGTTCTATGATGTGCATGTGTGCATGTGTTTGCGTCTGTATCTGTGTGTGTGCATGTGCATGCATGTGTATGTGTAGATGTGTCTGTGTTTTACATGTGTGCTTATGTGTATGTACATGGGCTTGCCCACTAAACTGTATCCATGCCCTTTATATTGTTGTTACCATTATCATTGTTGTTCTTAGTGGTAGTTGGTATGTTGACACTCCCCTCACCTATGTTTTCTCTTCTGTTGCTGCTGTTCTTGACCCTTATTTTAAATGAGTTTTGAAAAAATAGAATATTGAATATATGTAATACTTTCTATTTAACAACCTACATTTTAAGCTCAATAAGACCACATTTAAGCAAAGCAAGATGTATTACTATGAATTTTCTTCTCATTTCAGTTTGAATATGTTAACATCATGTCATTGTTAAACCATAGATTAGTTCTAATAGATCAAATGTGTTCCAGTCATGACCATCCACTCATTTTGTATATCTAGGACTATTCCTTACTTTTTTTAGCAATACATACAACTTAGAGAAGTTTTGCTGCCACTTTTAGTAAGTCAAGCCCAAGAGCACATTTTTTTTGTGATTTTTGAAGATCAACTCAACACATTTGGCAAATAAATTATAATGGAATCAGCTGTCCATGCTACTGATATGTTTATCTGAGAAGAATCAGATAACAATACTGTAGCTGAGACATTTAAATTCTCAACCTAAGATTATGTAAGGTAAGAAAATTGCCCTCAAGGAAACAGGAGTATGCTATGCTATTACAGATAGGAAAACAATTTACTTCCTAATCTATAAATATCATATGACAGTATCAGTTTGACTGTTCAGCTCTAGTTTGCTTTGTTAGCTTACTATTAAATATATCTAGGGAATTAATCTGTCTCTCTCTCTCTCTCTCTCTCTCATTTTTTTTTTTTTTTTTTTTTTTTTGTGGGGATTATATAAATCTGGCTTGGGTCAATTTTTGTCTTTCATCTTTCTCGGCATGGTTGTGCAGTTAAGAATCTAGCTTTGCTATTGTATGGTTCCAGTCTCAATCCTACAATACGGCTTCTACTATAGCCTTGAGATTATCAAAACCCTTGTGGAATGAAATTTCATTGATGGAGATTGTGCAGAAGCTTGCTGTATGTATAACTAATAACATTTACTGGTCTTCATGAATTAGTAATACAAAATATTTAAAAAACAGTACTCAGGTAACCATTTTAATACATGAGATTCTAACTGGCTCTTGGAGACAATTTCCCTGCTTTAAAGCAATCTAAATTAAAACTTTCCAACAAAATTTCAACTTCATTTATGTACCAAGCACCAAAGTTATTTCAAATAAATTCTTCTTTAGTTTTAACATCATTTGAAACAAAGGTAGTGTGTTTCAACAGAGATATGGTTACAAAGGGGGTCAAGTTAACTATTTCTTTCATGAAAATGTGTCGCCTTATACCAATGCTAGAAACTATTATGAACTAAAGTATAGGAGTATTTTAGGTTAGAAGAAAATTTAACAAGTTGCTTCATAAATACAACAAAGTTAGTTGTAAATAAGTATTTTTTTTCTTTCATCATCATCATCACCATCGTTTAACGTCCGCTTTCCATGCTAGCATGGGTTGGACGATTTGATTGAGGACTGGTGAACCAGATGGCTACACCAGGCTCCAATCTGATTTGGCAGAGTTTCTACAGCTGGATACCCTTCCTAATGCCAACCACTCCAAGAGTGTAGTGGGTGCTTTTACGTGCCACCGGCACGAAGGCCAGTCAGGCGGTACTGGCAACAGCCACGCTCAAAATGGTGTATTTTACATGCCACCTGCATAGGAGCCAGTCCAGCGGCACTGGCAATGACCTCGCTCGAATGTCTTTTCATGTGCCACCAGCACAAGTGCCAGTAAGGCGATGCTGGTAACAATCACGCTCAAATGGTGCTGTTTACGTGCCACTGGCACGGAAGCCAGACAGCTGCTCTGGCAAGATCACGCTCGGACAGTGCTCTTTATTGTCATATATATACGTAGGTGCAGGCATAGCTGTGTGGTAAGAACTTGCTGCCCAACCATATGGTTCTGGGTTCAGTCCTGTTGTGTGGTACCTTGGCAAGTGTTGTTTACTATAGCCTCAAGCTGACCAAAGCCTTGTGAGTGGATTTGGTAGACAGAAACTGAAAGAAGCCCATTGTATATACATATATGTGTGTATCTATGTTTGTGTCTGTATATGTACCCACATCACCACGTGACAACTGGTGTTGGTGTGTTTACATCCCTGTAACTTAGCAGTTTGGCAAAGAGACCAATAGAATAAGTACTAAGCTTAAATAAGTCCTGGGGTTGAATTGTTCAACAAAAACACTTCAGGCAGTGCTCCAGAATGACTGCAGTCAAATGACTGAAACAAGTAAAAAAAAATACTAACTGGGGAAAAAAGATTTTTATGAATTTCATGGGTAAAACTGTGCAACAGTATGAGGTTTGAGAATTTGAAATATTGCAAAGTCCCATAAGAATTGCTTTTGGCGCTGTTGATTGTTCAGTAAACAATGGCTTTTATTGGTAAAATGAGACTCCACTGAGTTGGACCAGCAAGCTTATAAAAGTAAACAAATAGACTGGCTGAAAATAAACCAATAAAATCACAGTCATGTTACTTTATCAGTTTTTCTATTGGAAACAGTTGAAAATTGATAAAAGGACACTCTGACATGTGTCAAAAGACTGATAATGGCTGTCTGCCTCAGTCAGTCATGAATCTGTATGCATGTGAGTGTGTATCTACATGTGTAAGGTGAGTGTGTGTGTGTAAAAATGTTTGTTAGGGACGTAAAATAATATAGTCAATGAGGAAGAAACCATAAGAGATGTACAACAAAAATATTACTCTACATTTTGTGTTCACAGATTCAAATAGAAATGTTTAAATAGAAGCTTTCAATAATACATGCACATGTTAATCAATACACATGACCTGTAAGTTAACAGATAATGTACTGAATGTTGTATGCAAAAAATTCTTAATGACCTGAAATTTAACCTCTTTGTTGGAGAAAGGAAACAAAAACATAACAGTAATTATTAGACTCACAAATGAAAGGGTAAGGTAATTAATCTTTCAAAGTTCATTCACACTTTTAGGGTAAAGTTTTACCTTTGCAAGCAAAGGAGGATGTTTCAACCAATTAAACCTCATCAGTAGAGTATAATTCATACAGGATCTTTAGCTTGTTTTAGGCCATTCCTACTATGTAAGTCTTACACTTGATATTATTTAAAAAGGACAAAAAGAAAGAAAAGAAAAAGCATGCAAACTGAAGAATAACCATTATGAATTTGAAAAAATGTTATTTATCTTTTAATGATTGGTGTTAACCACTATCATTGAGGCCTGCTCCTCACGAATAAGAATGATACCATCAAAAGATGGTCTGAGTATTGCAAAAACCTTTGCAATCACAAACTCAAACATGACAGCAACACCCTAGACAATTCCAACAACAACAGCAGTAACAGAGAGCTTGGGGATACTCTAGTTCTCCAGGAGGAAGTCAAAGATGTAGTGTGTATGCTCAAAGATAGGAAATCACTAGGAGTGGATAACATCCCATCAGAGCTCCTAAAACTTGGAGGGCCACAATTTATCAAGGCACTAACAGTTACCTATCAGAAGATATAGGAGACGAAGCTGTGGCCAAAGGAGTGGACCCAATCACTGATGATATCCATTCTCAACAAAGGTGACTTAAGACTCTGCCAGAATTATGGACCAGTCAGCCTAATTAGTTATCCCAGCAAAGTATTAGTGAGAGTTCAGTTAAACAGACTTGAAGAGAAGGTAGAAGAGATCCTTGAAGAAGAACAGGCAGGATTTATGGCCCATAGGAGTACTGAGAAGTTCTACTCCTTCAGATGGTTCAGTGAGAAACATCTGCAACTCCAATCTGACCTCCTCTATCACAACTTCATCAACTTCAGAAAGGCCTTTGACCATATTTGGCATGATGGGTTGTGGCAGGTGATGAAGAATTGCAATTTCAATAAACCAAGCACTGTATGAAAACTCAATCAATGCAGTTCTCCTGAACAACAGCATCAGAGAATTCTTCAGGATAACAGTGGGTTTTTGATAAGAATGTCTCCTCTCTCCAGTGCTTTTCAGCATTTTCCTAGGAACATTGTGCAGGAGACACTTCAAGAACTTCACCTATCTGTTTCCTTTGCAGAATGGCCCATTTTTAACCTACACTTTGCTGTTGATATTGACCTGTTAGGAAGCAGTAAAGAAGAACTACAAGAGATCACCACTAAACTGGAAAAATTATCAGAAGCATACAGGATGGAGATCAGTCCAGAAAAGAGCAAGATCCTGGTTAATAGTAACAATCAAACCACAGCAAATGACATTATGCTGTATGGAGAAAGACATGATGAAATAGATACTTTCAAGTATGTAGGATCCATTTTGACCAAGGACAGCAGATCTCAAAAAGAAATAACAACAAGGCTCAGTTTAACCTCTGCTGCTATGATGAAACTGAACACCATATGGAAATGCAATTCCATTAGTTTTCCAAAAAGACTCAAAATGTACAAGACCCTGGTGACTTCAGTCCTTCTGTATGAGTGTGAGAGCTGTACTCTTACAGTTAACAAGTAGTGAAGAATCTAGGCATTTGAGCACAAGTGCTTTAAAAGACTGCTACACATTCTGTGCAGAGAGCATGAATGAACAACTTGATCAGGCAGCAAATCAACAAATATGCTGGCAGACAAGAACCACTCCTTGCACAGGTAAAAAGATGAATGCTTCCCAGTTCAAAACCATTCTTCAGAGTACAGTTGAGAGATGGTGGAAATGAGGCAGACATAGAAAATCCTGGTTTGACATCAAAGACTGAACAGGTAACAACACAGCGAACTTGCTATGCATGACTGAGAACAGAGATCAGTGGTGATGGCTGGCTATAGAAGCATTTATAGTGGTACACCAATGACTGGCTGCATCAGTTAAGGGTTTGATTATGATGATTGGTGTAAAGGAAATTTTACCTGCACACAAGCAAACATGCAAAACACAGACATGTGTATGCAGACGCATATACACACACACACACACACACACACACATACAGATTTAAACGCATGCACAGATAAGGATACACACATCATAGAAGGACAGAATGGACTAGGCTGAGCAGGAGGATACACATGGATGGAAAGGGTTGCTGAAGAAGTCACAAATGTGTGACAAAAGATTTTCAGACACTGGACACAGATAAAACAAAGAACAATAATAAACAAAGAATAATGAATATATAGTGCATGTGTTTATTTGAAAAAAAAATATGACTATCCCGAAATATAACAATATCTGTTTCAACACATGATTTCATATCAGGAATCTTGCAACACAAATTCACAAGTTTTTAAAAAACAATTTTAAAAGTATATCAAATTAAAATTTTATCAATTAAAAATTTTCTAAACTGACTTTTGTGTGTATATTTGTGTGTGTGTGTTGTGTGTGTGAATGCATATATCTACATAAACATATATCGCTATCATTTAATATTTCTTTCTTTCATACTGGCAAGGGCTGGATGGTTTCTCAGTATTCAACAAGCTGCAAGTGCTGTACCAAGCTCCAATGTCTACATGGTTAGATGCCATTCTTAATGACAACTTGCCCAGGGTAACATGTGAATTTTGGGTTCAGTCCCACTGTGTGTCAGCTTTTGTAATTATCTTGTATTACGACCTTGTGTGGCTAAAGCCATATGAGAGGATTTTGTACACAGAAACTGAAAGAAGCTGGTATGTATATAGCATTATCATCATCATTGTTGTTGTCATCCTTGTTTAATGTCCATCCTCCATACATGCATGGGTAGAATGGTTCACATGAGCTGGCCAGGCAGAAAAACTACCCTATGCTATTGTGTCTGTTTTGGCAGGGTTTTTACGGCTAGATGCTCTTCCTAACACCAACCACTCTGCAGAGTGGATTCAGAGTAATAATCTGACATCTAACCTCTGATTTTAACAGTCATGAGTAAAACTCACTCAACCATACATTCTATATATCTCAAAGTTATTAATAATAACTGCGTTGTTAGAAAACCAAATTTCTCTTTTTGACCTGCAAAAGTATGTCATTTTTACATAAAAAGCATTTGTTAATCCTGGCTCAATTTGTTAAAATGAAGACACTGCTCTTTTCTGCAGCAGACCATCTGCTATGACTTCATCAAAGATAACTACCATCAATGCAGGATGTTTTTTGTAAAATCTCTTCACATTCCCCTTTCATTAACACTTATCTGAAATAGAGAATTCATTGGTGCCAGCATGACAGTGTGGTAAGAAGTTTGCTTCCCAAGCACATGATTTCGGGTTCAATCCCACTGCTGCAGAGTGTCTTCTATTGCCCCAAGTTGACCAAAGCCTTTGGAGTTGATTTGGTAGACAGAAACTGAAAGAAGCTCATTGTGTGTGTGTGTCTTTATGTGTATGTGTGTGCATGCATATGTTACTGTGTCTTTGCCTTCACATCATGTGATAGTTGTAAATGAGTGTCACTATTATGTAAGAAATGTCCTTTATATCCAGTATTTTGTGAAAACATCTGGTCATGGGTGAACATTACTTTACTTGGAAACAGGTGAGGATGCTGACGGGAAGGACATCCAGACATAGAAAATCTGCCTTGACACATTCCATCAGACCCATGGAAGCATGGAAAAGTGGGCATTAAAATGACGATGACGATAGTCCAGTTTCCAAACACATATGTACCTTTTTTTCCTTTCATTCAAATTATTGTTATTCTAAAACTGCTGAAAGTTAACCATGTATCTGCACATGCATGTACAAATATGGACAGCATTGTTTTGAGGAAGACTGGGATATAGCACATGTATGCAGACCTTTCCTCTCAAAGCCACTGATGTTCATTCAAGAGAAAGGCCACTGACTTGGATTGATGTATAATTTGGCACCAGTGTCTTCACAGATGTTGATGTTGAAATACAGAGTTGAGACAGACACTAGTAGGGATCTTGCCTGACCTTCCAGCAGTTCTGCTAATCTACTTTACTGGATTGAAAGGGAGGCTATATCATATAATTCTTCTCCTAATCCTTTTGGGATGAGGAGAGGGTTTTGGGGTTTGTCCACATGTGAGCTTCTCAATAAACCCGTTCCTAACCAAATCATCATTGTAGTAAGAGGGTGGCCCTATTAAAGATTTCTCAATTGGCTGAAAGATTAGATAGTCATTTACCAAGCCCCAATGTTTACCAACTGCCAACGCATATCAACTCCAACACTCACCAATTCCCAATGCTTACCAGTCGCCAACGCTTGTTTTACACATATATACTCACACATGCATGTGTCTGAATGCACATGTGCATGCGCATGCATGTGTGTCTGCACATGGATATGCATGTGAATATACATATGTACATATGAATAAAGATGTATGTGTGTATGCATGTATGTATCCATATGTGTGTTCATCCAAGCGTGCACACAGTTGTGTGTGTGCAGACATTCATGTGTGTGCCCATGTACAGATGCACTTGCTCGCATCAATATACACATGCACACAAGACTATAAGAGCGCATCTGCACACCCACACATAGAACTATATACCTGCACATGCCGTCCCTTCATACTCCCCCACCCGACAACCTGGCCAACTTCTAGTCAAGTCTATTTCCCGTTCGCCATGCAGTATTTTCCAGCTAACTGTTACCCGTATATCAACGTCAAACCACGATATCGCATGACCTTCCTCGACCAATCACAGTGCACCTTACAGTTATAACAATCAACTTCTGTCATTCAAATTCAAAATGGCTGACGACAAGCACATCGTACTTGAAACTCAAGAATACCAACGAATTTGAATCAAACTTTTGATCCATACATGTAACTCTTGATAAGTTGGTCAAGTGCCTTTCTTTCATTTGTCCACTCACTCATATGTATATATATATACAGAGTATCCACAAATTACCTTTGAAAATTTCTGAAAAAAGAATAAAGAGAAAAAAGGCATCAGCTGGGTGATGCATACCCTGTACGCAAATA
>NC_068985.1:76861121-76862111 GCF_001194135.2 Octopus bimaculoides
ATGTATGTATGTATGTATGTATGTATGTATGTATATATGTATGTATATATATATACAGAGTATCCACAAATTACCTTTGAAAATTTCTGAAAAAAGAATAAAGAGAAAAAAGGCATCAGCTGGGTGATGCATACCCTGTACGCAAATAATTTTTTAACCCCAAATTATAGTGTAGTTTACGATGCATTGTTACCCATGCTTTTTAATTGAACTGAATTAAGCTTTGTAAGTGTTTGACTAAAAGAGGATTAGAAGCCTAAATAGATGGCAGCTAAAAGTAGACTTGATCGATGTCTACGCTAAACGCATATGAATAAAATTTGCATATGACTAAATAAATGATTATTCAAATAATAATCATGATTATGAAAAAAAATGTAAACAAAAAATACTTATAGAAAATATTGCATAGAATTTGAGAAGTATTTTCAACATCTTTCAATGATGGCAGACAAATCAGACATTATCACTTGCTTATCAGGTAATATGTAAGTATCACCATTATACCATTTATACTCTGGTGAAATTAAAAAATCAACACATAAATAAATGAAACGCCCAAATCTATCGCTGTACACATACACACACAGTCGCATATCTATGTATGTATTTATGCATGTATGTATGTACCCACACATTTCTACATACATAGGTACACCATGATCTATACATATGCAGATGAGGGTCAAATTAAATGATTTATATATATATATATATATATATATATATATATATATAGTGAGCGGTGTTCCGCAAGACACTGTTTTGGGACCATTACTGTTCATAATGGCCCTCTCAGACATGCCCTCAGCCACACAGAGAGCCACGGTCACAAGTTATGCAGATGACACAAAAGTCTCACAGGTAATACAGAACCCTGAAGACACTATGCACCTGCAATGTGAGCTGGATGAAATATACAAGTGGGCTGAAAAGAATAACATGCAGTTTAATGCTGAAAAGTTTCAAGCTTTATGCTATCAGCATGCA
>NC_068985.1:76862771-76864798 GCF_001194135.2 Octopus bimaculoides
AAGATGTAAGACAAGATACTGCAATAGCCTGGGCTTCAAAGGTCCACAGCTCTTCAATATCCTCCCGAAGGACCTGAGAGACCTGCATGCGGTGGATGTAGGTGTCTTCAAGACAAGGCTGGACCTCTTCCTGTCAGGTGTCCCAGATGAACCAACTTCACGGCAGGAGGCGCAGATGAGAGCAGCTGCATCAAACTCTCTCATGCACCAAATGTCAATTCCTGAAGTAAAATTTGTGAAGTAAAATTGTGTAGCAACACCAAATGGCGGTGCCCCAGCATGGCCACAGCTCATGAGCTGAAACTAAATAAAATGAAAATGAAATGAAAATGATATATATATTGTGTACTGTTTCGTGATGGTAAGATCAACAAAAAAAGTACTCCATCTGGTGAAAGATAAATAGTATTTAATAGACATAACGTGTTTATATGCTAGTAATAGATTCTTGTACTGAGAACATGCCAAAACGATGCACACCCTGTGTGCACATAAATTGCTTTGCAAAAAATTTGCACAGTCAAAACAATTTGATTCGCCCATCTGCCAGTTTTGAAGATAATCAAACCAAATTTTCATCATTTTGAGTATTTTTGCCAAATATGGTGAGAATCTGTTCAGCAATTTTCCAGTAATTTTGCAAACACACAGACAAATAGACAAAGACAAGTGACTACAATACCCTGCTTTCACTTATGCACACATGGTAATAAGGATAACTCAGCAGAGTTTATTGGAAAACATAAGCAAACAAAGTTTTATTAAAAACCTCAGCACATTTATATAGGAGCTTCATTAGTTGCATGCAATGCCCTTATTTTTTTTCTGAATTTTTCAAACTGTAAAGGTAGTTTATGGACACCCTGTATATACAAGGTATGTGCATGTGTATACATATATGCTATATGCACACATGCATGCATGTGTGTGTGTGTGTGTATGTGTGTGTGTGCATGTGTGCTTTTTGTTTAGTTTTTTCTGATATATATTACTGGGTGTTGGCTAGGATACTGGAAAACTGGTACTTCTAAATAAAGATACCCTGTGTAGTATTTGTTCCACCAAGCTAGATACTACTATGGCATTGGATTCAAACCTGCATTTTACCACATATGAATTTCAAATCACAATTCAATCACAGTTTGATTATGTCCACAACTGAGATTTTGTCCAATCAATGATTGTTGTTCACATGATAGCTCTTTAGCTTGTCTGGAAATTTCTATAGCAAAGCCTATAAATAGAGTCAATAAAGGTGCCAATTTCACAGTGTTGTGATGTCCGAGCTGTTATGTTGTTCTCCGCTCTCATTAATTTTAGAGTGTCTTGGGTTGAGGTTCAAATTACACACTCTCTATAGCTGTTCTAAAGACTATATATTCAATCGGGGAAATTGAAGAAGATTTGATATGGCACCTGTATATTTGCTTATGTCAAAATCAGCTTAAGTGTTAAACTTTCAACAGACATTTTCCTTGCACATCATATTATGCTATTTCCCCCTTACTGTTTCTATTAGTTGTAATGCATGAACATCTTTTCATACTAATGCAACACAATAAATAATGTTCAAATGTGATGTGAAATTACTACACAAACTTTTCTTTTAACTTGGTTTTATAAGGGAACAACATACAGCCTAAACAATATCCAATTATCCAACCAATCTTGTTGCACTACTTTGTCATTATAGCTATGTGGTGAAATGGTGATTGATTCACGATAACCAACAGCACTAGTGTTCACCAGTTGTGATATAAAATAGAATTAAAGAAAATAAAATCATCACCACACAGTAATGATTTGTTTTACTGATGCATTTGAGGAACATGTAAAGAGATCTGAGCCTTGCACTCTAAAATAGTCTACCAATGACCAAGATCACTTTCTTTTATTCTTTTATTCTTTTAATTGTTTCAGTCATTTGACTGCAGATATCAGACTTTTTTTCCAAACTGACATTGGTTGTCAAACGATGGTAGGGGGACAAACACAGATACAAAGACACACACACATAAATACATACA
>NC_068985.1:76867478-76877147 GCF_001194135.2 Octopus bimaculoides
CTTACATATACGGACGTATACATACATATATATGCACGTATGCACACGACTAGCTTAAATAGCCCGCCTAAACAACCTTTCGTGTGATCCGGACAGAATATCAGCGCAGTAAATACACTGATAAAATTATATTTATATAAATATAATTTTATCAGTGTATTTACTGCGCTGATATTCTGTCCGGATCACACGAAAGGTTGTTTAGGCGGGCTATTTAAGCTAGTCGTGTGCATACGTGCATATATATGTATGTATACGTCCGTATATGTAAGTATACTGTTTGTATACATATATTTGTATTTATGTACTGGAGTATATTTCACTGATGAAGGCAGAGCATTATTATTTATGCAAAGCCAGAAATCCAGGATTTGGAATTACCTTTATTTTTACTGGTTTATTTTGGTCTTCGTCTTCGCTAATCGTGCCATGCGGACATTTATTGTGGTTTTAGAGTCAGGATTTGACTGCTATTTTTTCAGCGTGGTGGTATCTCTTGATACCCTGTATTATAATTTTAAATAATTATTACCTTTGATGGTTTTTATTCCCATGCTGACCACTTGATAAGATCAATATTTTAAATATCGATCTTATCCTTATTTATATAAATATATATATATATATATATATACACATATACAAAAAGCTTCTTTTCAGTTTTCACCTACCAAATCCACTCACAAAGCTTTGGTCGGTCTGAAGCTATAATAGAAGACACTTTCCTAAAGTGCCATGTAGTGGGACTGAACCTAGTACCATGTGACTGGGAAGCAAGCTTCTTACCACACAGCCATGCCTTCAGGTGTACTGCAGCTGAAACAAAATGACACATACACCAACTGTCTACACAACAAGCATCTAAAAGTCATTATAATAAATCTAAAAGTCATTTTAATATGTAATGAATTATATTGTGGTTCCAGACAAATGTATGTGCTGCTATAGAGTGAATAAAAGCATAAAGATGTAGCATTGATGTATATTACATGAAAGTTAAACTATAACATCCTTTTATGGTACAGCTGGACTGAACCCAGGCCTTGATGGTAATGTAGCAAAACTTTTAAATTTTCAGCAATGCCAATCCTATATTACTGGTATCTTTTATCTTTTACTTGTTTCAGCCATAACACTGTGGCCATGCTGGGACACCACCTTGAAGAATCTTTAGTTGAATGAATCTACTCCAGTACTTTGTTTTTTCCTTTTGTTAAGCATGGTACTTATTCTATCGGTCTCATTTTGCTGAACTGCTAAGTTATGGCAATGTAAACACACCAACCAGTGATTGGGGACAAACACTGGCACAAGACAGAAGCACACACAAACATATGTGTGTATATATGTGTGTGTGTATGTATATATATATATAATGGGCTTCTTTCAGTTTCCATCTACCAAATCCATTCACAAGGCTTTGGGTGGCCCAAGGTGCCATGCAGTGGAACTGAACCCAGAACCATGTGATTGGGAAGCAAGCTTCTTACCACACAGCCACACCTGTGCCTATATGATTTTTATCTATTTTGTCATTTACTTATTTTACGTAATCCAAAGCTAAATGAGGCAGCTACTTTATTTCATGTATTGGGACTGAAAGTTGAATTATAATCATGAAGTTTCCACTGATATGAAAATACAATGTAATACAGAGTATTAAGATTTGTTAAAGCTTTATCAATGCATACATCATGACCTTAAAAATATCTAAAGGACCTTTAACACATGTGATTCATTAATATTCTCATATTTGACAAACTTCTTGGAGCTGATATTTGATTATCTTGAATGAACATTTGCAAATATGTATGAGTTTGGTGTATTATCTGTAGGTCTAGTTGAAAATTTCAGCACCTACTCTCAGGGTTGGTTTGGTAGCTGAAATACCGGTATTGTTGCTAACCACACCTCACAACTAACTGGCTTTATTATTGTAAATTATAAATGAAACAACAACTGCACTTTTGCCTTTGTTTCATAGAATTGTCTGCAGCCACCACAACTCAAGCACCTCTGGACATTTCAGATAATAAACCCATAATGGGGAAACTAACTTTTCCAGTGTACCAGCATGAGCCTTAGAAAAGTCTGACACTATAAGAGGCTGAACTTTTGAGACATGCAAAACTACTTTAACTGTATTGATTCTTCAACTGTTTCTTAAGAGAAAGACTCTTAGAAGACATGGATTTGGGCTACATGGACTATATGCGAAACCATTGATTTTATGTCCAAACTAAAAAACATTACTAAAATACAGGTAACACAGCTTTAATGGCAAATGCAGATCTACTAAGAAGTGTTGGTTCTTTGTTAAGTAAAAGAGAGTCCTTTATGAGAAATCAAAAGAAAGTTAATTCAAGCAGGGTACACCTACAACTGTACAGAGTGTATAAAAAAAAACATGTTAACATGAAAAACAAGTGATGACACAAAAGTTCTTTTGTTGGCTTGTGCAATTAGGACACCTATACAACTGAAACTATTACATCTTGAGAGATATTTGATCAACCTATGGACTTCATTTCGTATGTGCTATTATTGCAAAGTATTTCTGTGCATCTATTGTGAGTGAGGGTTTAATTTGTCAACAATATGCCAGAGATGCAATTACTTCTTTTGTGTAAACAGTATTTGTATTGAATAGATGCCATTAATCTTATCTAGTCATTTTCTACATACTGAAAAAATTTATTTTCAACATAAAAGCAGAAATAAAGAACACAGTGGAAAACTTTCTAAATTTTGATTTCAATCGCAAATAGTAACTAATCTTCTTTCTGCAAATAACTCATTTGACCTCTGTTATCCTATTTCAACTTGAGATCATGTAACATTGATATACATTTAAATACATTTACAACACAGTCTTGGTTTGACTGCTTTTATGCTACTGTATTTACATTGCTCAATTCATTTTAAATGTAACTTTATTCCATGTTCACTTCCTTCTTTAATTTTCCTTTGAAATGGGCAAGTATGGCTGTATGGTTAAAATGTTTGCTTAGCAACTACTTGGTTCCAGGTTTAATCCCACTGCACAGACAATTTGGGCAAGTTTCTCTTATCAATGCTTTGTAAGTTAAATTTGTAGATAGAAACTGTGTGAAGAACTTATTATGTGTGCCTATTTGTATATTTCTTAATCTATATTGATGGAAAATGATGATAGTAGTGAGAAAACAGGAAAGCCAGTACTATAAAAAGAAATATATATATATATACATATAACAGGATTAGAAATAGAAAGTCGTTGGTACAACAGTATATATTTGAAGAAATTAATAGGAATGCAAATCAAATTTGATTGGAAAATCCGGGCATTGATCTCATATGCTAAGCCAGCACTCTACCATCTGAGCTAATTTCTCTGCTTTTCCAGACATCTAATTATTGAAGTGGCTTGTCTAAACATCTAATCATTAAAGTGGAAAAATTATAAGAAAAGCCACTCCTATTCAGTTCTTCAAACACATGCATACATATATATATACATACATACATACATACACACATACATACACACATGTATGTATGCAGGCATGTATATATATATGTATGCTTGCATGCATGTATGTATGCATTCATGTATATATGTATGTATGTATGTATGTATGTATGTATTCAATTCCTATTCAGCTCTTCAAGCACATACATACATGTATATATGTATGCATGCATGTATGCATTCATGTATTTATGTATGTACATATGTATGTATGTATGCATGTATATATATATACACACACACATATAACCTTCTTTCAATTTCTGTCCGCAAAATCTACTCACAAGGCTTTGACCAACCAGGGCTAAAATAGAAGACACTTGTCCAAGGTGCTATACAGTTGGCTTGAACCCAGAACCACATACTTGGAAAGAAAACTCCATAATTACTCAAGTCATGCCTGTAATTTACTTAAAATATATATATATTCATTTCAATAAAAATAACCAATATATTTTTGTCTTGAAGCTATGCAAAGCATTAACATGTGTCTTGCAATAGAATTATATATTTTATAGTTATAGATTAAACATTAAAAAAAAAAAAAATTAGAATCACATTCCTTGTTTCCAAAATATTTTTTGACATACCACAGATATTTCTGGTTATTGCTTAGGGATTTTCAGATATTTTTACCAGTATGAAGAGAAGTATGTGTTGTAAAGATATTCAGATTCACTGTTCACTTCCTATCCACAGTTTAAGTTCCATTTTGCTGCAGACTTTAACCCTTTAGCATTCAGATTATTCTGTCAAATGTAATGATTTTTCATTCACATTGTTTTAAATTAATCAGGCATTATTTTGCAACTTCGAAATTTTGATGATAGGACTGTATATTTTATCATGGCATTGAAGGGTAAGTGTCATAGGCTAGATCTGGCTGGTTAGAACATAAAATGGCTGGTTTAAATGTTAAATAGTTAATTCAACAGGTGTTCAGGATATATATTAACCATATCAAATATCAAGAAGGCTATAAAGTTCACAAGCTCTGCCCTTCTTCCGTAACTTATAAAAACAAAAATAAAGTAATATAAGTAGTAACAGCAGAGCTACTGCTAAATTATATTTATTAGTTGTAGTAGTTGTAAGGCAACGAACTGGCAGAGTCATTAGCACACTGGGCATTTTGTCCACCTTTACGTTCTGAGATCAAATTCCACCGAGGTTAACTTTGCCTTTCATCCTTTTGGGGTTGATAAATTAAGTACCAGTGAAACACTGGGGTCAATGAAATTGACTAATCCTTGCCCCCCAAATTTCAGGCCTTGTGCCTTTAGTAGAAATGATTATTATTATCATTAAGCTAGCAATTTCAGACCTTGTGCCTTTAGTAGAAAAGAATTATTAGCATGCCAGACAAGATGCTTTGTGGTATTTCTTCTGGGTTTACATTCTTTCAAAGTCCATCAAGTTTGACTTTGCCTTTCATTTTTTCGGGGTTTAAAAAATAAGTACCACTGAAGCACTGGAGTCGATGTAATCAACTAGCACCATTCTCTAAAACTTCAGGCCCTCATGCCTATAGTAGAAAGAATTAGCAATAGTAGCAACAGCAAAAGGAGTAGTGGTTAAAATAGCAGTAGATTTTATGAAAAAGCTAGTAGTAGTAGTAGGAGGAGGAGGAGGAGGTGGAGGAGGATTACATATAACAATATGTCTGTAATTATTGTCTTCCAAATGTATGTCCTTTTCCTTCATCTCTTCATTTCCTCCACCTCCTTCATTTGAATATCTTTGTTAATTTGCTTATATTTAAGGGACTAAAGAATTTCAGTAAGTAACAAGGAGTTTTCAAACTCTACTTTAATTTAAACATCCATAAGAGTATTTAAAAAGTGAAATGTTTATACAGACACCCACCCATATATATATGATGATGATGATATCTTATATTTTTTACTTGTTTCAGTCATTAGACTGCGACCATGATGGAAGCATCGCCTCAAAGAATTTTTTAGTCAAATGAATTTACCCCTGTACTTACTTTTTTTAATCCTGGTATGTATTGTATTGGTTTCTTTTGCACAAACCATTAAGTTACAGAGATGTAAACACACCAACACCGGTTGTCAAGTAGTGGTGGGGGGGATAAACATAGGCATAAACACACACACATATATGATGGGCTTTCAGTTTCTATCCACCAAATCCACTCACAAGGTTTTGTTTGCCCTGAGACTGTAATAGAAGGCACTTTCCCAAGGTGCCATGCAGTGAGACTGAACCCAGAACCATGTGGTTGGGAAGCAAGCTTCTTTATTTCATTAATATTTGCCACATGGGCAGTACACAGAGAAGCAAAGTGGGCTGGACATTACAATAATGAGATGAATGAAATATAAATGATATAAATGAGAGAGGTATTCGGTGCCCGCCGACCGAAAAACCCCTCGAAATCACAGTTCTTTACAATTCAATTTAAATCACTTAAATTCACATTAAATTTTTACATTAAATTAAATTGAGGCACTGAGCCTCTTAACTGCCCTCCCCGATTAACTTTCTTGCCAACTGCAGGCAAGCCTGCAGCGACAAGTCAGGGCCTATAATGAGAAATTTTAATTCTCCCTTACTAAATGAAGCCATTATCTCAAACAGCCCTCTTTTACTCAATAATTCCACTACACCTGTGGAGGCCAGCCTGGATAGTCCATGCACCCAGATTCTAATTGTTCACAGTCTAATGTACCATCCAGATGACTCTCCATGGCCCCTCCCTTGAAATAGAAGACAATACAATCATTATCGCCCTCACTGGGAGGGGCCTCAACCTCCTCCATTGGTAGCACAATTCCCACAGCTAGATGCCCTTCCTAACGCCAACCACTCAGAGAGTGTAGTGGGTGCTTTTACGTGCCACCGGCACGAAGGCCAGTCAGGCGGTACTGGCAACGGCCACGCTCAAAATGGTGTATTTCATGTGCCACCCACACAAGAGCCAGTCCAGGGGCACTGGCAATGATCTCACTCGAAAATCCTTACACATGTCATGGGCACAAGTGCCAGAAAGGTGACACTGGGCACAGGTGCTATCCCGATTTTGCTTTCGCTTGCCCCAATAAGTCTTCGCAAGCTGAGTTTCGTGTCCAATGAAGGAGACGACGTTAGCACGGGTGCAGTCGTCGAATTTAGTTCAATTTCACTTGTCTCAACAAGTCTTCGCAAGTGGAGTTTAGTGTCCAATGTAGGAAAGTAAAAACTATAGGTGTTTGGTCTTTCTAAATATTGTGATATGTCCAAATGAATTCATACCGAGATTCGTTTGTGCTGTCAAAACATGACATCTGATGAAATGAATAGACTATAGAATCATTACATATTTCCACTGTATGAGATATGGAATTCATTAGATATGGCTCATTCAGTGAGATCAAATACAAACTTCATGAATTCTAATTAAACCTTTGAAACATTTGGTCACTGATTGATTCCATTTGCTGAGGAGTGACTCTAACATTTCCCAATATTTTTTTCTACTCTAGGTACAAGACTCTAAATTTTGGAGATTGACTCCAGTATGCAACTGGTACTTAATTTATCGACCCCGAAAGAATGAAAGGCAAAGGTCAACCTTGGCAGAATTTCAACTCAGAACGTAAAGACAGACAAAATACCGCTAAGTGCCCAGCATGCTTACGTTTCTTATTTCTTTATTGCCCACAAGGGGCTAAACATAGAGGGGACAAACAAAGACAGACAAAGGGATTAAGTCAATTACATCGATCCCAGGGCGTAACTGGTACTTAATTTATCGATCCTGAAAGGATGAAAGGCAAAGTTGACCTCGGCGGAATTTGAACTCAGAATGTAACAGCAGACGAAATACCGCTAAGCATTTCGCCCAGCGTGCTAACGTTTCTGGCAGCTTGCCGCCTTAGCATTTCCCAATATTAAGAGACTTGTGTTACTGCATGTCACACACTATAGTTAAATGGGTTAGGATTGTGGGGAGTTGTGGGCTGTACAGCAAGGCAAGTATTTGTCTCTCTGGATTTCAGAGTAATTTTGTATCCTGGTGAACAGGTCATTTATATAATCAATAGTTGTTGTTACTAATGTAGCCAAAAGTGGGTGAGTAGGACAGTCATCCTGTGTATTTAAAAATAAAATAAAATTTTCTTCTCTTTCTTCATTTTACATGTTTCAGTCATTTGACTGCAGCCATGCTGGAGCACCGCCTTAAAAAGCTTTAGTTGAAGAAATTGTTTCCAGGACTTATTCTTTGTAAGCCTGGTACTTATTCTATCAGTCTCTTTTGCTAAACTGCTAAGTTATGAAGACAAACACACCAGCATTGGTTGTCAAGCACAGACACACACATGTAAATACATACATACACTGAATAGTGACTGGTGATGAGAATTGGGCTTTCTATAAAATGTGTTCTCTATGAAATGGGTTCTCTATAAAAATGTCAATACAGTGGGTAAGGAAAGGAGAAACACCAGCACCCCAGGCTAAAGAAGGTCTTCACCCACGTAAGGTGGTGTTATCTGTTTGGGGGTATATGAAAGGTCTAGTCCACTTTGAACTTTTAAGCTTAACCAAATGATAACAAAAGACATCTAGTTCGAGCAGCTTCATCGGCTTAAGTAAGCACTAGAAGAGAAACGACCATCTTTTGATTCAAAACAAAAGGTATTCTTCCATCAGGATAATGCTCAGCCACATACAGAGAAGATAACATTTCAAAGGCTGGAGCAGTTTGAATGGGAAATGATGCCCCATGCACCATATTCACCAGACATTGCCCCATCTGATTATCATTTATTCCACAGTCTTCAAAATCATTTGGACAGAAAAAATATGAATTCTGTAGACAAGGTCAGAACAGTATCGAAGGAGTATTTTTCGTCACAGGCAAGTGAATTTTGGAAAAGGGGCCTTGCAAGTCTACCAGATAGATGGAAGAGAATTGTAGAAAATGAAGGAGAGTATATTTTAGATTAAAAAAGAATTTTGTTTATCTTAATTTTGAAAAATAAGAGAAGTATAAAAAAACTTCATTATTTATGGGATGACTCAGTACATATATATATATATATATATATATATATGTTCTTACATTATACGTACACACTCACACATTCACACAGACAGAAGAGAAAGTTCTGCACTAAGATTTAAAGCTGGCAAAGTTAAGCTAGCCACTCCTATATGGTGGTAATGTTTCAGGAACTAAGAAATTAAAGCAAATGCTTTTCAGAAAAAACTATGCACTGAAAAGATTAAAGCAAGCTTCAACTGCCTGTCTGTTGGGAACTGAATGAGGTGGCAAGGATCACAAACAAATTGTTCTCAGACTGGTACGTAAACAAATCTGCACTGCTACATACATCTTCTACACTGAGAATGATTTACCATGCAAAGTTATTTTTCTGCTAGTGTTTCTGGCAATACTCCAAACCCCAATGAAGGTCAAATGAAGCTTAAAGTAAACATAACTTACATGCCTTCGGGAACGACATCTGTTTTGCAGTTGTTACTACCAGGTGGTGGGTAGTAACAACTGTCATAGTGTTCTATCTGCCAGAATATTTTAACCTTTGCATTATCATATTTCTGTTGAAATACAATGCTTTTATCTTTTATCTTTTAACTGTTTCAGTCATTTGACTGTGGCCATGCTGGAGCACTGCCTTGAAGGATTTTAGTCAAACAAATCGATCCCAAGACTTACTTTTTCAAGCCTGGTACTTATTCTATCAGTCTCTCCAATGAACCGGTAGGTCACGGGGATGCCAACAGTTATCAAGCAGTGGTGGAGCACAAACCCAAACACAGACACACACACACAGGTACGTGTGTGTGTGTGTGTGTGTGTGTGTGTGTGTAACACTCATTACAACCTTCTTTTCAGATGCCAATAGCCACAGTTCCCCCTTCTCATGTTACCCCCCCACACACACACACACTCTCTTTACTCTCTCTCTCTTTTACTCTTTTACTTGTTTCAGTCATTTGACTGCAGCCATGCTGGAGCACCGCCTTTAGTTGAGCAAATCGACCCCAGGACTTATTCTTTGGAAGCCTAGTACTTATTCTTTTTGCCGAGCCGCTAAGTTACAGGGACGTAAACACACCAGCATCGGTTGTCAAGCGATGTTGGGGGGACAAACACAGACACACAAACATACACACACACACACACA
>NC_068985.1:76877381-76881529 GCF_001194135.2 Octopus bimaculoides
ATATATATATATATATATATATATATACATATATATACATATACACAACGGGCTTCTTTCAGTTTCCGTCTACTAAATCCACTCACAAGGCTTTGGTCGGCCTGAGGCTATAGTAGAAGACACTTACCCAAGGTGTCACGCAGTGGGACTGAACCCAGAACCATGTGGTTTGTAAGCAAGCTACTTACCACACAGCCACTCCTGCACCTATACACATACACATTCCCTCAGAGTTGGCACTGTCAATGTAGGTACATTGAAAGGTAGGTGACTGACTACACTCTCATCAGAAAAAAAAATTTTCATAGTTGCCCCCAGCATAGTTTACTCATTAGTGACTTCAAAGTAAAGGCACGAAGGAACACAAGAAGCAAGCCAGTTTAGAAAAGAAAGATCTGGAAGCTTAAAGATCCTTTAAATAGCCAGAGGTTTAGGGACTTCCTAACTAAAGCATTTGATGAGAAGTAAGTGGGGGGGGGGAGTTATAGACTTGCAATATAGAGGATAGCTAAAAGTTCCTACGAGACAACTTACTGAGAGCCACAGACCAAATTTGTGGGTGGTGCAAAGTCCCAACCAGATCTACGGTGACATGGTGGTGGAACAATGCAGTTGACAGGGCAATTAGAGCAAAGAAACAAGCTGGGAAGGAAGTATATCAGGTAGCTAGAAGGGAAGTTAGGAAGCAGGTATACTTAACCAGGAGTGAAGCAGAAAGGAAGAAGTTTGCCAATGTTCTGCAGCATGAGGACCAGCAGCTTGAAGAGTTTCAGTTTACAAGACAGCATGCCAGGGAAAATTGTGATGTTCTGGGAGAGAAGTGTGTTCGCATGGATGATGGTTCAAATGTAAACAATGTTTAAAATTTCTAGAAATTTCTGAAGGAGTTTAATCATTCTCTTATTTTGCACATGAAACATTTGGACGAAACTAGTGTTAAGTATTATTAACTTTTATAAAGACCATTGTACAAACTTAGATTTTTCAGAGAATTTAGCTAATGGTTAACCATATTTACAAAACCAATTACGAATTTGTGCATTCACTAGCTTTTCTGACATTTAAAAAAATACTAACCATTCTCTTTTTTTGCTTGCTACTGTAAAGATATATATATATATATATATATATGCATTGTATGTATGTGGGTAAGTACACACACACACACACACACACACACACACACACACACACACACACAAACACACACACACACACACATAAATAGCAGCCAAATATTGAGTCATTGTTGTAGCAGATATCAGGTTGTGTAAAAAGTAAGCAATGTTTTGAACCATGAAGAATTTGTACCAGATATTTGAATTTTATTTTAAAGATTTTTTTGCAATTTTCTGATAATACAGAAATAGACTTGCCCAAATGCATCAATAAATTAACATTGATATTTTTGTCACCGTTGTTACAGTTATCTGAAATGGAACTGTCAAAGCGCAATATTCAATCAATTTTGCTATTCAACTTCAAAAAAGGACGTAAAGCAGCTGAAACAGCTCATGATATCAACGAAACATTTGGTGAGGAAATGACCAGTGAGTGGACAGCTTGAAAAGTGTTTAAACGATTTTGCAGTGGACACCTGAGCCTTGAAGATCATGAGCATAGTGGACACTCATCTGTCATTGATGATGGTCAATTAAAGACCATCATTGAGAAAGATCCATGTAAAACCACTTGAGAACTGGCAAAAGAACTTCAAGTTAGCCAGAAAACTGCCTGCAACCATTTGCATGTGATCAGAAAATCAAAAAAGCTGGACAAATGAGTACCACATGATTTGAATGAAAATCAGAAAATGCGCAAAAACGAAATTTGCTTGTCGCTTCTTCTCTGTAACCAGACTGATCCATTTCTCAACTTTATTGTAACCTGAGATGTAAAGTGGATTCTGTACAAAATAAAAACCATTCATTGCAGTGGTTGGACCAAAATGAAGCACTGAAAACCTTCCCTAAACCCAAGCTCTTCACAAAGAAGGTTATGGTGAATGTTTAGTGGTGTACTGCTCGACTCATCCACTATAACTTCTTAAAACCAAGAAAAACCATTACTGCAGAAACATATTGCCATGAAATTGCCAAAATGAATAAAAAACTGCTACTCTTCCATTCCAGACTGGTCAAATGAAGAGGGCCAATCATTCTTCATGACAATGCTCAACCACACGTTTCCCTAATGACACTCCAGAAGTTGAGGGAACCTGGCTATGAAGTTCTTCCCTGCCCAGCTTATTCCCCAGACCTTTCTCCTACCGGCTACTACTTTTTCAAGCACCTTGATGGTTTCCTATGAGAGAAGGAGTTCAAAAATCAAACCGATGCTGAAAGTGCATTCAAAGAGTTCATCAGCTCCAGAACTCCAGATTTTTGTTACCAGAATAAACAAACTTGTAACTCGTTGGCAAAAATGTGTTGATTGTAATGGTACTTACTTTGATGAATAAAATTTCTGCATTGTTGAAATATATTGTGATGAATTTCATGTTTCAAAACGTTGCTTACTTTTTACTCAGCCTGATAGATTGCTTCATGGTAATCATTCTAGATCTCTGAGCTCTGAGTTCAAATCCTATAAATATTTCAAATTTGCTTTTCATCTTTCTTTTGTTGTTGTTGTTAACAAATAAAGCACCAGTCCTGTACTAGAGTAAAATCTTTTTTTCTCACAATTTCTTTCTACCTGTCTCTTTGTTTCTGGAAGAATATGGGAGTGGTCAGACATGGAAAGTGATGAACCCAGTCAGGTCTAAAAGTGACCAAGACAACCAATCTGTCACAGTGAAGCCCCTAATTCCATCAAAGAACTCAAGGCCAAAGGTAAGGTACACACACACACACACACACACACACACACACACACACACTGTTTCAAATTTTGGCACAAGTCCAGAAACTTTTGAGGGGAGAGAGATGTTGATTATATCGAGCCCAGTACTTCTCTGATACTTATTTTATCAACTCCAAAAGGATTAAAGGCAAATTTGACTGCAGCAGAATTTGACTCCAGATAAAAAGCTACCATATATTTTGTCTGTCATAGTAACAGTTCTATCTGTTCAACACCTTTGTATATATATTATATCATATAATAGTATCTTTTATCTTTCATCTGTTTCAATCATTAGACTGCAGCCATGATTTTCAAAAAGTTCAAATAGAAAGACATGGTTTATGTCGCAACTGTCTAGTGTTTGAAACTTGCCCTCTTTTTATAGGGAGTCCATGGCTCAAATTAGTATGTGTTTTGTATAGGATTTGATTTGTTGAGGATAGTCACATGGCTATAATAAAAGCCATAAGTCTTATTAAATACAGCTACCCAAGGTTTCCTGGTTGAAATAGCAATTTATTTTGCCATTTTTCAAGCTGAGAAGAAGACTGTTTGTCAGTTGCATTTTAAGGTCATCTGCTTAAAACTTGTGGCTTTTATTATAACATTATCTTTACTTTCTTATCTAATTAAGTGCTAGTCTGCTTGTTGAAGCTTTACTACATTATATATACACACACACACACACACACACACACACACACACATTAACTAACCTAAAGTTTGCTTATGCCCAAGTACTGCTTGGTGCTGATATTACTGTAAGATATATATATATATATATGTGTGTGTGTGTGTGTGTGTGTGTACATATATACACACACAGTCACACATGTATGTCCTCTGCCATTAGAGTCTGACAAGTTATCTAAGGCCATTCAATCAAAGCAACCCGATCTGTCAAGTGCGAAAAAATGTATTCTTCATTGAGTTCTCCTCACTTGTAAGTTTCTTGCAAAAAACATGGTATCACTTCTGCACCTATCCTATTTGTTAGATTTAGCACATGTGGACTTCCATCTCTTCCCCAAGATGAAAATGCAGTTCAAAGATTGCTGTTTTAACACTGTTGTCAAGATCCAGATGAATCACAGAAGATCCTCAACTTACTTATGGAAAATGACTTCCAGCTGAGATTCCAAAAGTGAAAGGAATGCTGGGACCAGTGTATTGCTGTGCAAGGGAACTATTTCGAAGGAGATATTGTTAAAACTTAGGTAAATAAGTTATTAAGTTATTCTTTATTAAACATAATTAGTCCAGAAACCTTTTGATATCACTTTGTGTGTGTGTATCTATCT
>NC_068985.1:76881815-76883234 GCF_001194135.2 Octopus bimaculoides
ATATATATACATATATATATATATATTGATATCACCTGTTTGTGTGTGTCCACTCTGCTGGGTGGCTGGTGTTAAGAAGGGCAGTATTTTGGTTCATGTATCATTCGGAGATACATGAGGCCATCAGCATTTGACACCTTAAGCTTTGCAGTCTTTGTAAGTGTATTATTCTCTTACCCATGGCTCACCAATTAACGTTAGACCAGCATCGCAAAATTGCCACCTGACAAGAAGTTTTTCAGTCCCCTACTGCAGTGCAATTTTGAGGTTTCTGACCATCACGCTGCTCCAACACGTTGCACAATTTATGCTATCCATAGCAAGTTTCTCAAAACAGGAGCTATTCTTCACAAACCATGCAGCAGAAGGCTTGCTACTACCACCACTGATAAAAGCACCAAGCTCCTGGAACAGGCATTCACGAAAAGCCAGGGGAAGTCCATCTGGAGGGCTGCACTGAAACTTAGCATCAACAAAAGCTCAATTTAGCAGATGTTTCAGAGAGTGATAAAGCTCTACCCATACTGACTTCAGGTTGTTCAAAGGTTTCAAGCAAAAGATTATGATGCTCATGTGGAAATGTGGAAATCATTCCACCACCATTAAACAAAACAACTCACAACTCCTAGAAAACATATAGTTCAGCGATTAGTCTGTCTTTTAATTCTCTCGCTAAGTAAACTGACACAATTGTCAAATTTGGGGAAAATTAAAAGCAGCGGAAATTCTTGAACAAGAACGAGACTTTCTGAAGCTGGTGGTATGGTGTGCCATGGGCAAGTGAATGATACAATTACAAAAACTGCAAAACCTAAGGTGTCAAATGCTGGTGGCCTCACATCTCTCCGAATAACACCTGAAAAGAAATAGAAAAAAGAATGTGTAGAGTGACTTTTGGGACTCTACACATTCTCTGAACACCACTCTCTCTCACTAGTTTATATATTCAAGTGCGGGCGTAGCAGAGAGCAGCCTGCTGTGTCATCACCTAACCGACTATTATTTGAGTGGCAATTGCTTCCACTCCATTTGCCACCAGGACGCAAATAGACCAACCACAGCCCCTAATAAGGTCACGTGAGGGTGTTTCTTCTAATGCTTTCCTGGAGCCCCTATTTTCCTATAAATAGCCTAAATTATCCCCACCAATTCGTCGTGGCTCAGATCTTAGATCTGGTCGTTCTGACAACACACGCGTAATACAGCACCAACCAACCAGCCAGTTTCCAGCGACGACATCAACACCATCGTTCAACTACGAACTACAAGCATCGCCCCCAACGTCGCCAGCAGCAACACGACTCTACGACTACCAGCATCGCCACCAGCGTCAACATGACTCTACACATACACAAGCTACCAACAGCTAACCGCAGCTTCTCTTCTCGACCCTGTTTGTGTGATTTCTTCACCACGAAA
>NC_068985.1:76883398-76883855 GCF_001194135.2 Octopus bimaculoides
AACTTCTTATATACAGACACTTACTACTGTGTACTCTAATTAAGAACTGGTAAATTCTTACACGTGTTACTGACTCTTTTCTATCCGCTGTATCACTTACATTCACATACATGTATTACTCGCACACACTCTTTTGTTTACATGATGGCCAGTCTTATATCGTGTTTTATTATGTCGCATTCACACACACACAGACATACAGTTTAACGCTACAATAAACCTTACTGTCATACATCTTTATCGGTTGAGTCCTATCTTGTCCTTCCTGGCATTTCTAAGTTCTCTATGTTATAGTATTATATCATATTAATATCATTTTATATTTTTGTGTTCGACCGTGTGACGCATTTAAAAAAGGAGCCTGTTTTCCATTCATCACCATTTCTCCTTTTGGTTCGCACGGTCGTTCTTACATATATGTACATATATATATATATATGCATATATATATATATAT
>NC_068985.1:76884240-76886156 GCF_001194135.2 Octopus bimaculoides
CAACAACAAATTTGCCTTATGTATGTATGTATGTATGTATGTATCTACAAGTACAGACACACACACACAACACCACACACACACACACACACACACACTTGCATAGACACACACACAGAGAGCTGGTGTTTCAAAAGTTTTCATGCTAGATATTGAATTGAACAGAGAATAAAATAAAATTTATTCTTTTCACACTGTTGCTCCATTCAAAATATTCAGAAAATCCTTTTGTATGCTTTTTATGTTAATTTCAGAAGCAAAGATTTATGTGATTTGTTTTAGCTGAGAATACGTATGATGAGAGTCCTGTGTCAAGATACTTGTCAAGCTTGTCAGACTAGCTTGACAAGTACCTTGTCATAAAACTCCCGACTTCTCAACTAGAAAAAGCTGAATGTCTGTTTGTGTGTGGGGGGTGCACATGTGCATGCGTGCGTATGTGTGCGTGTGTGTGTGTGTGTGCGTGCGCGTGTGCATGTGTTCTGTAGTCAACAATGACTTTTATAAATGGGATAATAAATGCAACTTAAACTTAACTTGAAACATTATCCAAAATGAATAAATGTTTGTCTCAGTATTTTGTAGAACTTCCTGTAGCTAATATCATGGCTTTCTCCTGATAAGGCAGGGATCTGATTAAATTAGTATTAATGACAAACTAACCCATGTTTATTTGCTCTTCACTTGATGTTTCTTCCAGCTCTGTAGTTGTTATCATATTCAGTAATCTTAATCACAACCTTTTGCTAAGATTTTCCCTTAAATGTTCATTTGGATTAATATTAGAGGCTTTGAGTATCCCATTTCAGAGATTCAGTTCAGTGAATTTTTTTCCAAGTTTGTGAAACCTTGCTTGTATGACACAGGGCTACATTGAAATAGATCGGTAATAGACTCTTTTTCACTTTGGGTCATTTAAATGATTTTCATCAACATGATCTCTGATCTGTCTGTCTGTCACCCAAACTTTCCTCCCCTATACAATGATTGTTATTCCTCCATGTTTAACTGTCCCTTGCAAATTATCTGGCTTCCATGTTTCAGTTTTGTTGCACCACATATATATCTAGTTTGAATTGGAAAAGTGGCAAAAAATTTGCTTTTGTCAGACCATAATATCGATGACCAAAATTTGTTTTTCTTGTTGCAGAATGCTTTAGTCTAGCTGAACCTTTTGGTCTTATTAGGTTTTGAAATCATTGGCTTCTTTCTTGCAGCTCTGCATTCATATCCAAAGTCTTTTAATAATGCTCTTAAACAATACAGCAACATAGCCAGTAAATTTGCAGCCTTCTAGCAGTTGAACATTTCTGAGAAGGAAAAGAAAATAGTAAAGGTTGTTTAATAATTTTCCTCTTAACTGCCCTCCACTGCACTCTTTCCTTTCAGAACTTTTCTGCAACCTCCCAGATCTCTTCTGCATTCAGCAATGTCCTTCTTTACCTATTTATGTTTCTCACAACCAGTGAAAGAAACTAACTACTTCTGTTTATATATATGGAGGAAACTTTAATCAAAAGAATGGGATGTGTGAAATAGGGTTTACTATTAGTTCAGAATTTCAGTGTAGTAAACTAAGTAAACTAAGTAAATGTTTGAAGTATCGAGAGGTCAAGGAGCATATTAGGTCAGTAGAAAGGTTGGAAAAGGGGAGGCTAAGGTTAGATTGGAGAATGGGCAATCAAATAACAAAAGGGATGAGAAAGTTTATTAGAAAGGTTGCTACAAGGTCAATATGTTAGCAAGTTCAGGATGTCTTGTAACTAACTTTTACAGTGTTTTTATTCTAAAAATATTAGTGTCAAGAAGGAAAATAGTTAATTTCTAAATTAGTATGTGTATACACCAGTTTGAAATATAACTGTGTGAAGATACATACACACACACACACACACACACACACACACACACACACA
>NC_068985.1:76886166-76889377 GCF_001194135.2 Octopus bimaculoides
AATTTTTACCTGTCCCAGTCTCTCCATGAAATGACAGTACTAAAGCTTTCTTGGATGTCTGCTCTGAAAAGTGGGAAATGATATGATTAGAAATTGTTTCCCAAGCTAAATGTTGACCATGAAGCATAGTTCTCAGGTTAAGTTTTAACTGTTGTGGATTCAAAATAATGTTCCTAGTACAGCAGTCCATTATATAACACAATGGATTGAAGCATAAACCTTGCTGCAACAAGAAGTGGAAAATTAAGAAAGAAACAAACCACATTGCTGATTATCTGGTCAGAGATTTTATGATGAAGGCGGGAAAGTGAAAAGTCTCCCAAACTTAACGTCAAAACAATTAGGACTACTTCCTCAAGACATCCAAAATGGTATGGTTTTCAAATAATCACAGCAACTGCTTGGCAAGTCCAAAGGGGATAAACACCAATTGCTCTAAAGTGGAAATAAACAAAGTGCAAATAATAGCCAGAAATTGGGAGTACAACAAAATTAGAAACTTCATTCTTATAAAAATAAAATCTGTTTAACAAAGCCTTACTCCCTTCTCCCATCATCATCATCATCATCATCATCATCATCATCATCATCATCATCATCACCACCACCATCATTTTCCATGCTAAATGGGTTGGATAGTTTGACCACAGCTGGTGAGGTCAGTGGGGGCACCAAGCTCCATTGTCTGTTCTGGCATGGTTTCTATGGCTGGATGCCCTTCCTAATGCCAACCACTTTACAAAGTGTACTGGGTGCTTTTTATGAGGCACCAGTACTTTTAACGTGGCTCCAGCATGAGAGCTTTTTATGTGGCACCAGTCTAGTGTCAATTCTGTTGTTGCAAATAGGTTTTCTCGAGTACAGCAGTGTGCCAGATATCTCAATCCTTAGTCATCTCCTTCGTAAGGCTCATTGTCTTGAAATTGGCCTTCAATAAATAATATATATATTTATCAACTTGCCATAACAATCTCGTTTGTGGTTATTAAATATCAAAATTACAAGTTAAAGAACATGGTACATAAGTTTTATGAGTCTGCTTTCTAATAAGATTACTCAATAATGGTATAAATTTCTTGAATAAATAATTTTTATAATATCATAAACTTTCTTTAGAGTAATAAGTTTAATCTTTTTGTTACCATATTTCTGTTGAAATACTCTATCTTTGCTCTAATTCTTGAATTAATGAAGAATTTAGAAAAATAATCTAGTTGTTAAGATGGTGTTTCAAATGTAAATTGATAAAAATTTTGAAATTTTGATGGAAGACTTTTATTTAGATCACTATAGAGTGGTAATTTTTTTTTATCATAGAACTAAAGGAATGTCTCAGGCAGATTGGTATCAAAAGGGTTAAAATGAAAAATGTATTATTTATGGTAGATTTCAAACTAGCTAATAGTGGAGAATTAAGAAAACTACTACCATTTAGTCTGATCAATAAGTATCTGGATTGTTGGTATAGTAACAAAGCTAAAGCATAGTAAGTGAAACCACTTGGCCCAGATTGACCCTGAACTCTGCTGTGTGTGCACACAAAGTTTTAACATTCTAGCTTACTTCTGCTATTTACAGCAGCACTCGGAAGGAAGGTATGTAGTGTGTGATCATTGCATTGATCATGACAGAGAGAGTTGAGCCGAGAATCTGCATCAAATTTTGCCAAAAGCTTGGTGATACCTGCTCAGAGGCCTACACAAAGTTTTCAAAAAGTTTCATTATTCTCAACACAATCAAGGAGATCTTGTGCAACTGAAAGCCAAATGTCTTTTCGGTCAGCTGAAAGCAGTTTTGGCACAAACTTGGCAGACATGCATCACATACCCAAACCTTCAGTGATAATGGACTGAACTGAACTGTAACTAATCTGCACATCCTCTGATAACTCACGGATTGTGATTCAATGATTTCCCCTCCCAGCTTCATGCATATCTGCAATGTTTTTCTCAATTCTGCTGGTTGTGGGTCTCCCAGAACGTTTGTCACTATTGACATTATTTCAGCCGTCTTGGAAACATCTGAACCACTTGTACACTTGTATGTGGCTCGTACACTCCTCTCCATACACTTTCTGCAACTTTGCATAGGCTTCTGAGCAGGTATCACCATGACAACTTTCTTTGTCATGGTCAATAAGATTATCACATGCTACACAGCTTCCTTCCAAGCATTGCTGTAAACAGCAGAAGTTAAAACATAGTGCGCATGCACAGCAGGGTTCAAGGTCAATCTGTCCCAAGTGGCTTCACTTTGCATGTTTTAGCTTCATTACTATGGATACTTATTGATCAGATCTCATATACAAATAGTAAATAAAGCTATAGGCATGTAGAAGGTGTATAGGTGCAGACATGACTGTAGAGTAACAAGTCTGCTTCCTAACCTCAAGGTTCCAAGTTCATTCTTACTGCATGGCACCTAGGAGAAGTTTCTTCTACTAAAGCCTTGAGATGGAAACTGAAAGAAACCTATTGCTAATCATTCTTTAATGTCTGTATTTTATGCTGGCATTGGTTGGACATTTTGACCAGAGCAGGCAAGCTGGAGAGCTGCACTAGATTCCAGTCTGATTTGACTTGGCCTCTACAGCTGGATGCCCTTCCAAAATGCGAACCACTTTACAGCACATATTGGGTGCTTATATATATATATATGCACAGAACATTGCATATGTGTGTGTGTGTGTCTTTTGTGTGCGTGTGTGTGTGCGCGCGTGTGTGAATGTATATGTCTCCTAGTCTTGACATCACATGGTAGTTGTAAATGAGAGTCACTGTCATAGTAGCAGTGTCTTTCATTTCCAATATACTGCAAAAATATGTAGTGCCCTCCAGAAATATTATCTTGCTTAGAAACAAGTGAAATTGACAATTTAAAGGGTATTCAATGTAAAAAATATCTCAATAAACTTCATCCAACCCATGGAGTCATGAGAAAGATGATGATGATGGTATATGTATATAATAAACATATACATGTATGTATCGACTGGGTAGATTGAAATTATATGATCTGGCAGTTCTGGCACCCATAGTAAATGATTCTCATCTGCTGAGGGTATGAGTGCATCCATATGAGAAGTTCTCTCAAGGTAAATAACACAATATTAGGTGTTCTAACAAAACATCCACATTAAGTTGGATATAAAGATTGCCTTTTGGTACTAATGCTGTTTCTATTACTATTAAGTATATATATATATATATAT
>NC_068985.1:76890183-76893102 GCF_001194135.2 Octopus bimaculoides
GCCCCTGGACTGGCTCTTGTGCGGGTGGCATATAAAAGACACCATTTCGAGCGTGGCCGTTTTCGTGTGGGTGACACGTAAAAGCACCCACTACACTCTCTGAGTGGTTGGCGTTAGGAAGGGCATCCAACTGTAGAAACTCTGCCAAATTAGATTGGAGCCTGGTGTTGCCATCCGGTTTCACCAGTCCTCAATCAAATCGTCCAACCCATGCTAGCATGGAAAGCGGACGTTAAATGATGATGATGATATATATACATATATATATCGGTATATGGCTGTATGGCTAGAGGCTTGCATTCTGACTACATGGTTCAAGGTTCAGTCCCACTGTATGGCACCTCGGGCCACTATATAGCCTCAGGCTTATGAAAACTTTGTGAGCAGATATTTGGCAGTTGGAAACTGGAAGAAGCCTGTTATGTATGTGCGTGTGTGTGTGTGTGTGTGCGTGCACGTATGTGTGTGTGTGTGTGTGCATGTGTGTTGTATATGTCTTTGTCTCTGTGTTTGTTCTCCCACCACTGCTTGACAACCAATGTTGGTGTGTTTACGTTCCTATAGATTAGTGATTCAGCAAAAGTGACAGATAGAATAAGTACCAGATTTAGCAAAAATATTAATCCCTGGGAGATCGGTTCATTCAACTAAAAATTCTTCAAGGTGGTGCCCCAGCATGGTTGCAGTCTAATGACTGAAGCAAGTAAAAGATAAAAGAGATATAATATAGACACACATATCATCATCATCATCATCATCATCTACATGTGACAGAATTTTTTTCCAGTTGGATGCCTTTCTGGATCAAGGTAAAAAATCAAACAAATTACATCATTTGTATGAATAGTGAGGCTTTTGTTTACAACCAATAAATAAAGCAGTGTCTCACACACACACACACACACACACACACACACACACACACACACACACACACACACACACACACACACATATGAATACGTATATGATGTGCTTCTTCTATTCTCAATCATAAGTTACTGGTCAAGCTGTGACTATAGTAAAGAACACTAGCCAACAGTGTCCACACAGTGGGACTGAACCTCTAACCATGTGGTTCTGAATCAACCTTCTGAACCACACAGCCATGCTTGCACATGTATAAGTGCATGCTTATGTGTGTGTGTTTATGCTTTTATGCCTCACAGAAGCAATGACAGGTGACTGAGACCTTTGGCGATATGCTGTGCTTGAGAAAACCTGTCAAGTCAAGGGAAATCATAGCTGTGGTTGATGCCAGTGTTGCATAACTGGCACCCCTGCCAGTTGCACGTAAAAGGATCCCTTTGAATGTTGGGCGATATGCTGTGCTTGAGAATGGTTGATGCCAGTGTCATGGAACTGGCACCTGTGTTGGTGGCACATAAAAGCACCCTTTGAACATTGTGCCTCATGGAGGTAGTGACAAGTGACCAAGACCTTTGGCAATATGCCATGCTTGAGAAGACCCATCAAGCCAAGTGAGATTGTAATTGTGGCCGATGCCAGTGTTACATAATTGGCAACCATGATGGTGGCACATAAAAAGCACCCACTACACTCTTAGAGTGGCTGGCATTAAGAAGGGGATCCAATCATAGAAAAGTCATGCCAAATCAGACTGGAACCTGGTGCAGTTCCCCAGCTTGCCAGTTTTCAGTCAAACTGTCTAACCATGGAAAATAGATGTTAAATGATGATGATGATGATGATAATGAATGATCAATGAAACAGATACTGCATTGAAGGAAGTAATGGGTGGCAGTCGATATGACTGATTAAGCTGTTGAAGACTGAGACCCAGCATGGTCACAGCCCATGACTGAAACTAGTAAAAAACATTAGGCATGACAAGAAGCTTGCTTCCCAAGCACATGGTTCCAGGTTCAGTCCCACTGCATGGCAACTTGGGCAAGCATCTTCTACTTTAGCCTTGAGCCAACCAAAGCCTTGTAAGTGGATTTAGTTGATGGAAACTGAAAGAAGCCCATCGTTAATATATATATATATATATATATCATCATCATCATATATATATATATATACTTATTTATTTATTGGGGGAAACTACCATTAAATGAGTTGAGTGCCCTTCTTTCATTTGTCCACTCATTTGTATGTGTGTGTGTGTATTTATGTGTGTGTGTGTGTATTTATGTGTGTGTGTGTGTGTGTATTTATGTGTGTGTGTGTGTGTGTGTGTGCATGTGTCTCTGTTTTTCCTTCCACCATCACTTGACAACCAATGCTGGTGTGTTCATGTCCTTGTAACTTAGCAGTTTGGCAAAAGATAACTATGGAATAATTACCAAGCTTACAAAGAATAAATACTGGGGTTGATTTCTTCAACTAAAAAACCCTTTAAGGTGGTGCTCTAGCATGGCCGCCATCAAATGACTGAAACAAGTAAAAAAATAAAGAATAAAAGAATATATATATCCTAATATAATAATGAGCCTAGCGTTTTTATATATTTGTGTGTGTGTGCATATATATATATATATTATAATGGAATAATTGCTATGAAGCATGTGTAGAATATATTGTATAAAGGATTGTGGGTAAGGCCAAAACAATGTGAAGTAAATGCAAGGTAAATCACAAGAAAACAAATATGTGAATTAATGTAGACTTACCTTGTATTCAATATTTCAGGTTTATGACCCTATTTTCAAGAAATTGACACCCACATCGGCAACATTCATCAATTTCTTGAGAATAAGGTCGCCAACATCGTCTCCTTCATTGGACACGAGACTCAGCTTGCGAAGACTTATTGGGGCAAGCGAAAGCAAAATCGGGATAGCACCTGTGCCCAGCGTCGCCTTTCTGGCACTTGTGCCCGTGACATGTGTAAGGATTTTCGAGTGAGATCATTGCCAGTGCCCCTAGACTGGCTCTTGTGCAGGTGGCACATAA
>NC_068985.1:76894158-76894382 GCF_001194135.2 Octopus bimaculoides
TATATATATATATATATATATATATATATATATATATATATATATTCGTACACACAAACACACACATACACATATATACACATACACACATATACACATACATATTCATACATAAACACACATACACGCATACATACATATATACATACACACACATACATATAGAAATATATACTTACATACAGAACCTAATAACGCATACATATGGGTTTATACAAATACAT
>NC_068985.1:76894392-76895988 GCF_001194135.2 Octopus bimaculoides
GAAATATATACTTACATACAGAACCTAATAACGCATACATATGGGTTTATACAAATACATACACAATTATATATGCTTACATATGTGTGTGTGTGTGTGTGTGTGTGTGTGTGTGTGTTTGAAATGGAAATGGGATGGTGAACGTTTAATGCTGAAAAGAAAAATCAAACAGTATTTCAACTCTGAGTATATGTATGTGTGCATATACAAGGAAAGTATATGAATGTATCTGCGATTATTATGTACTTTATTTTATACCTTAATACAACAATTAGTCGTCATTTTTGATGACACAGGGTCAGCTAGTATATATAAATATATATACATATAAATTGTATAAATCTAAACAGAGCTAACTTTAAACTGATTGGAACAATTGTTTCAAATCTAGATTCTTTTCAGTGTGCATTCAGTGTAGTGACTATATTGCATTGATAGCGTTGTACACTGGAGATATTTTACTTCCTCATTTAATAACACATAAAAAAAATGTTTGTATTTAAATACGACGCACTTAGACAATACTTTGTGGCCTAGTTATTAGCTAGTCAACTACTTGAGTTTTATAGTGTTTTTTTTTAGTTTTTGATTCTAATGTAAGAGTGAAACAACTTTCCAATAGATACGTTGTGTTATAGTTGATAATTAATTTATTATTTATGTATATAATAGTGTAATTTTTTTTAACAATATGTTTTTAATTCAAGCAATCTTATAAGTGATTTGATCTGAACTCATATGATCATGAGATAGGAACTGAAGATATAACAACTTGTTTAGGATATTTTGATAAAATCAACTAAAGTCAAGTTAAAACCAAGAGGGTTGGATAAAACAATAAACTGCAGTAAAAATATGTAATCAATTGAATGAATACTAGCACAGGGGCTACTTTTATATCCCTAGTATGGAAATTGTTTATATGACAATTATTTAAATTTTATTTACATTTTTTTAGCTCATCATAATTTCCTTCTCGATAACTATAAATTGCTAACCTAAGAATCCCCATGAAAAATTTTCCCAGGTATGTCAGTGTTCCTTATTTGCTTGTGTAAAAATATCCAATTGAATAATATAATATACTGCTTCATCTGTCTTCCTCCTCCTCCAGCAGTGTTAACTGTTGGATCCCTAAAAAGCTGTACATACATTATGAAAGTGCTATAACAAAATATATGATGGTCACCTTTAAATAAGTTAATGTGATTCACCTTTCTTAAAATTTACTGGAGGCCAGTACTTACTTGTCTGCTATCCCTTTGTCTTCCAATGATATTGGAAGAACACAATGTTAGTTATGAAAAGACCTAACATAAGACCTTTCATCTTTACTGCATTAAATCATTTGTCATATAACCATTAAACATGAAAGCATTTTCCAACAAACCTTTTGAGAAAGACAAATTTCATATTGTACCTTTAATGCACTACGCTTGAATAAGCAAAATAATAAAAACAAGATGGTTGTCACTGGAATGCCTTTATTATAGATTTGCTCAAATAGCACCACCTCCACCACCAATATCAACAACAATAAAAACACTATCCAAACTTCCTTATTATTGGAAGACACAATATATATATATATATATA
>NC_068985.1:76897350-76904053 GCF_001194135.2 Octopus bimaculoides
GGCAACGATCTCGCTCGAAAGATTTCATGTGTCGCCCGCACATGAGTCAGTCCAGGGGCACTGGCAACGATCCCGCTCGAAAAACCTCATGTGTCACCCGCACAAGAGCCAGCCCAGTGTATATATATATTTAAAATGGGATAGTTTTGACTGGAATGCCTTTGAATTATAGGATTGTATGACCGGTGCATTTGTAGGGTTAACAAGAACAGTACTGTTCAACTGGTGGAACAACCATTTGAATAGACATGTAGATTGACTGAATCTTTGCCACAAAATAAAATTACACTTTGGGCTGTAGGATTTCAACAATAGAGTATGTAGGACTAAGGTAGAACATGGACAAAATTAAAAGTATGATAAATACAAACACACACACACACACACAACACATGCACACACATACACACATACACACACACACACTTACACTTGCACTAGCACACTATGCTGTCAGAGAATATTGTCACTTGCCTTACTAAACCAGAAACAGATAAGTCTCCCTTGAGTCACCAAGAATTTTATTTTTAGTAAAAGTAGGACACTTTCTTTAAAGTAAGAAGTATGGGAAAGTCATAGCTAGAATACCTTTGATAATTAAATTCTACTCAATCATAACTGACCTTGGCTAAATCAGTACCTTTCATAGTAGTTGGGTGGTTATGAGACTTGAAAAGAGGCCTGATAAATTTCCATGCTCAATAAAACAATGATGTTATCCAACTATTTAAAGATGTTCAACACCATAGTGTAAGATAAAGATTTATATGAATGTAACTCTAATTTATCTTTTCATTAATGAGGAGGATGTACCAAAAAGATTTAACAAATAATTTTTTGTGAGTGACAGAGACTGGCATTTGTCAGTTCAAAAACTGCTGGAACAACAACACAGTCTCCCCTATATTTACTGTGAATTTAGCTTCCAACATCACTCTATACATTACATAACAAAACCTCTCCTATTGTTTATTTCTTGACCCTTTATATTTCATCTCTACATGAGCACAAAGTTGTCAAGTGTAAAATAGAAACTACTCCAGTAACTTCAATCCAAGAAGATGACTGGCCCTGTCAATGTTCTTGCTATAACAGATACATCTTTTGTTGTGTCTAGAGAGAGTCATCATGCTAATATAATTAACACACCATCACCAACAGCAACAACAACACCCCTGGAGTGTATGATGCAGAACAGCTAGATCAAATGTATGTCATAGAGTTACCACCAAAATTCACTACATTTAGTAAATGAGTGCAATTGAACCAGTGTGTGTGTTAATTATATTGGCTTAATGACTCTCCCTAGATACAACAAAATTTGTTTCAACACATGAATTCACATAAAGAATCTTGCAAACAAGATACAAAAATGAAGACACGACATCAACTTTCAGGAACCTTTGATTTGAAAGCCTTCTCAGATTACTTGTTTTTGTGAGGATACACTAAATTAAACAAACATTAAATTTACTTAAATAATTAAATGAATTATTGGTACCTGTAAATTAGATTACATGATATAAGTCTATTAATATTGTACCGTACCTGGCTTCTATTCTTCCACCCCATACTCTTCTTCACTCACATTCTCCTTCTCCCTCTTCTTCCCCCTCTCTTTCTTAGAAAAGGACATAGAATAATGTGTTCCTGGGTATTTGTGCCTAGAGAAAAGAGAATAATCATCACTGGAATGCCTCTGTTTTTTTTTATTCATTTTATCTCACAGCTGGTGATCAATAGCATAATTAATTATAGACTTCTGGTAGATTGGTCTTTGGTCCACTGCCTTAGACCATAGTTCTGCTCAGTCTGTACTGAGCTAGGAGTAAACCACAACATATGACAAATAATAACAGGCACACAGTTAAACACACATAGATACAATAAATACCATCATTGTTTTAACGTCCACTTTTCCATGCTTGCATGGGTCAGACAGAATCCATTGAGGTAAATTTTTACAGATGCATGCCTTTCTTGTTAACAACCCTCACTTGTATCCAAGTAATATTTCCCTTCAGTCAGACATGTTTTCCATGAAAGATTGGAGAAAAAAAAACACATTGCTTGAATGACAGCAATACTTGTTTACAACTATCACATAATGTCAAGACAAGGGTACAGACAAACATAAACACACACACATGCACATAAATATATTTAAGTCACAATATATGGATTCAGGAAGGTGACGAGCTGGCAGAAACATTAGCATGCCAGGCGAAATGTTTAGCGGTATTTCGTCTGTTTCTATGTTCTGAGTTCAAATTTTGCCGAGGTTGACTTTGCCTTTCATCCTTTCAGGGTCGATAAATTAAGTACCAGTTACGTACTGGGGTCGATCTAATCATCTGGCCCCCTCCCCCAAACTTTCAGGCCTTGTGCTTAGAGTAGAAAAAAATATATGGATTCAGGTAATCCAGTAGTACTCATAAAAAAGCTCTTTAATGTATCATTCTGCAAAACATATAGAATATATAGCATGATACAAAAGAAATTGATAATATAAATTATTTACATGTTCTTAAGTTAAGAAACAATTTGTTGTGATATTAGAATTTTCTTATTGTTAAATAAAATTTCATCAAACTATTTCTCTGGCATTTATGATTTTATACACATAAATATATGTATACATATATATATCTTTTACCTTTTATCTTTTACTTGTTCCAGTCATTTGACTACAGTCATGCTGCGGCACTACCTTGAAGATTTTAGTTGAACAAATCAACCCCAGTAACTATTTTATTAAAACCTGGTACTTATTCTAGCAATCTCTTTTGCTAAAAGAGTTGTCAAGTGGTGATGGTGGACAAACCCAGGCACAATGACACTCACACATAGACATATAGGCATGTACACACACACACACACACACACACACACACACATGCTGGAGCACCGCCTTTAGTCGAGCAAATCAACCCCAGAACTTATTCTTCGTAAGCTTAGTACTTATTATATCGGTCTATTTTGTCGAACCGCTAAGTTACAAATACACCAGCTTCGGTTGTCAAGCGATGTTGGGTGGGGACAAACACAGACACAAACACACATATACATATATACAACGGGCTTCTTTCAGTTTCCGTCTACCAAATCCACTCACAAGGCTTTGGTCGGCCCGAGGCTATAGTAGAAGACACTTGCCCAAGATGCCACGCAGCGGGACTGAACCCAGAACCATGTGGTTGATAAGCAAGCTACTTATCACATTCAAATTTACAGAAATCAAAAGACAAAGACAAGTGAGGGAGCAGGTGTATTAGTTTGATGCTCAGGAAGAATAGAAATGCCTGACTTTTTGCACCTACGCTCTTTGACAGAAAGGATTAAGAGAAGAAAATATGGAGAGAGAATGAAAAAATACAGAGAGAGAAAAAATGTGTGGGGATTAATGGTTCAACATGATGAAATGACCAGAAGAAAGAGGCTGAGTGAAAGGGAGATAATAATGGTGACCCAGCTGAATTAGGGTGCGCAAGCACCTGTGTGTATGTGACAATGGTGTGTGAGTGTGTATATGTGAATGGGGGGAAAGCGCATGTGAATGTATGTGCAGGTGAGCTTAAAATTATGTGGGCCTTTGTGTGCATATGGGAGCTTGTATGTGTATGTGTGTACGTAACCTAGTGCATGCATTTTGTGGAGTGATGTGCATTTCATGTATTTGTGTGTGTGTGGGGGGTATGCATATGGATGTGTGTATATGTGTGTAAGGCTGTGTATAGTATGTGTGTGCATGTACAAAAGCTTGTGTGTAGCATTTGATGTGTGTGTATTTGAGTGATGTGTGCACATGTGTGTGTGTGTTAGTGCATGGAGTGTGTGTGACCCTATAGTGTGCGTGTGTATTGTGCATGATTATGTGCAAATGTGTGCTTATGTGTGTTGTGTGTGTGTGTGTGTGCTTATGTGTGTGTGTGTGTGTGTGTGCTGTGTCTGTATTGTGTGTATTCAGGTGTGTTGTTTGTATAAGCATTGTGTGTGATTTTGAAGTGAATACTGTGTGTTATGGCAGAATGCATAGAGGTGCGAGGTGGGATAGTGGTGATGAGAGTTAGGGTTTGGGAGGTATTGGGTGCTAGTGTGTGGAGTGGGAAGGTGTGTATGAGTGTGTGTGGAGTGGGAAGGTGTGTATGAGTGTGTGTGGGTGTAATGATGTGTAGTGTGAGTAGTGAGTTCAACAGTGTGTATGGGTGTTATGTAAGCACCTATCAATATAATAAAAAATGCTTTTGATTTACAAATCATTTTCATTGTCATCTCTCCTTATCTCTGGAATCATCTTCATTCACTAACTTTACAGCCAGTCATATTTTTACTTTAATCTAGCACTCCGTCTGTTATGACAACGAGTGTACCAGTAGATCCGATCAATGGAATAGTGTGTGCGTATAATGTATGAATATACATATGTGTATGTGTCTGTTGGAGTGTGTGTGTGTGTATTCATGCACACACTGGTGTGTGTGTGTGTGTGTGTGTGTGTGTGTGTGTGTGTGTGTCTTTGAAATTGCAACCTAGTACTGCAAGTCAAAGTAGCTAGAACCCTGAATAATGTCATAACAGCCCATCTATCTAGGACATGACATGTTTTAAAATAAACATTATATATGCAGATGTTCAATGTTTACTTCACTGTTACAACCACCACCAGACTGCTACCACCACCACCACTACCATGATGATGATGATGATGACGACGACAATAACAACAATGACGAGGACAACGACGACGACGACAACGACGACGACCACCAGCACTACATTGTAAAATCATGGTTTTGACAATTATATATTGCTCAACCAGGTTAGATTGTGCTTCTTTCATTGCTGTGGAATGCCTGAAATTAACTTATCATTTTCTCATCAGGATAGCCAATCATGGGGAGTTACTGGTGTGAAAAGAGCAATCATGAATGCTCTACATATATTCATTTAGGCACAGGTATTACGATGTGGTAAGAAGTTGAATCACAATGCTGGTTTCAGGTTCAATCCCATAGCCTGGTACCTTGGTAAGTGTCTTCTACTATAACTCCAGGCCCAACAAAGCCTTGTAAGTAGATTTGATAAACAGAAACTGAAAAAAACTGAAAGGCGACAAGCTGGCAGAAACGGTAGCGCACCAGGCGAAATGCTTAGTGGTATTTCGTCTGTCTTTACGCTCTGTGTTCAAATTCCACCGAGGTCGACTTTGCCTTTCATCCTTTCGGGGTCGCTAAATTAAGTACCAGTTGCATACTGGGGTCGATGTAATTGACTTAATCCCTTTGTCTGTTCTTGGAGTGCTGAACTGTACTATAAGATTTTAGTGGTGGAATTATAGTTGGAGTTATGAGGGTTATTGTTGTTAAGGGGGTCAATTGGTGTTTTGGGTTTATATGTAGTTGGTTGTGGATTCCTGAGTTTCTTATTGTTAAGAAGTTGGATAATTCTAGCAATGCTGGTGGTGGTGGTGGTGGTGGTAGTGGAATAGGACAATTATATAGATTGGGGGTTAAATATTTTTCTATTTGAGTTTGAATATTAAGGGCAAAGTTAAGGGGTGGAACCAGATAATGTCCTGGGTTCTAGTTCATTTAATCTGATTAGGGGTGTTGACTGGGTGGAGATAGGGTTTTGGAGGTGTATGCTGGTGTCTGTTTTGGTGGATTGTGGTGTATATAGGATTTGGGGTCATCTGGTAGGTGGGGTCGTTTGTTAGGTTGTCTGCTGTTTTGAAAATTGGACAGGTATTGGAGGAGTAGGATGGGGGATTTTACGTTCATTATATGGGGATGTGAAACTGGTTTCTGTTCTGGGTTAAGTGGAGTGAGGAATATCCAACATGGGGATATATTCAATTGAGTATTTATATCCAGCACATTGTAGGGCACAATTGCAATATTCAGCATATTGGTTGAATAAATCCTTGTTAGTAGATAGTGAGGGTGAAGTTAAAAATAGATCTTGGTTACTTTAGTTTTCTTCCTTGTGCTACAGAGTAAACATGGTTACTCAGCTAGCAGTGTGCAACAAGGAAGAACAGAGATCAGTGATCTGATTTTACTGGTCTGAAAATGAGTCAGGAGCTGAAATTCATTGCTGCCTTTCAACACAATCCAGGAACAGTGGTCTACCATGTGGAAGTATGTATGAGTGAATCGAGAAGTTTAAAAATAGTTGGACAAACATGATGCATGAAGAGGGAGTAGGATGCCCATCAACCTCCACCACCAACCTGAAGATTCAGTGATGCTACCTGTTTTGGGGGATGCAAAATCGCCTATATTGGAACATTACTGATGTCTATTGTCAAAACAAGTGTTAATGCTGCATAACAATGCATGTCCACATATGGCTACCCATACCATTAAAACCATTGAGAAATTGGGTATTGAATTGTTGGAATGCCCTGCATACAGTCCATGTCTTGCTCCTTTTCACTATTACCTCTTTGGGCTACTCAAACATCCTTTACGAGCTTGTCAGTTTGCTACAGATGAAGAAGCACAGGAAATGGTGAACAAATGGCTGCATGACCAGTCACAAACCTTCTCTGATGGAGTAACCAAACTTGTGGATCACTGGAAGAAGTGATCCACAAGGAGGCTATGTTGAAAAATAATGTAATTGTTCAACCCTTGCTTTTGTTTTAATAAACTACAGAAACAAAAGTGCATATAATTTTTTACTTACCCTAGTATGCGCG
>NC_068985.1:76904069-76904641 GCF_001194135.2 Octopus bimaculoides
TGTGTGTGTGTGTGTGTGTGTGTGTGTGTGTGTGTGTGTGTGTGTGTACATACATATGTGTGTGAATTTGTGTGTTATTGTCTCCTTGTCTTGACTTCACAGGGTAGTTGTAAACAAGTGTCATCATCAGGCAAGCTGTGTCCTTCATTCCCAATCTTCCATGGAAAACATGTCTCTTTTACTCTTTTACTTGTTTCAGTTATTTAACTGCAGCCAAGCTGGAGCACCACTTTAGTCAAGCAAATTGACCCCAGAACTTATTCTTTGTAAGCCTAGTACTTATTCTATCAGTCTCTTTTGCTGAACCACTAATTGACGGGGACATAAACACACCAGCACTGGTTGTCAAGCAATGCTAGGATAACAAACACAGACACACAAACATACATACACACATATATATATACATATATTCGACAGGCTTCTTTCAGTTTCCATCTACTAAATCCACTCACAAGGCTTTGGTCGACCCGAGGCTATAGTAGAAGACACTTGCCCAAGATGCCACGCAATGGGACTAAACCCAGAACCATGTGGTTGGTAAGCAAGCTACTTACCACACAGCCACTCCT
>NC_068985.1:76907824-76910834 GCF_001194135.2 Octopus bimaculoides
GGGGCACTGGCAACGATCCCGCTCGAAAGATTTCATGTGTCACCCGCTCATGAACCAGTCTAGGGGCACCGGCAGCAATCTCGCTCGAAAAAACCTCATGTGTCACCCGCACAAGAGCCAGTCCAGGGGCACTGGCAACGATCCCGCACGAAAGATATCATGTGTCGCCCGCACATGAGCCAGTCCAGGGGCACTGGCAACGATCCCGCTCAACCTGAGTAGAGAAGTTATGAATTTCAAATTAGTTGTATATATATATATATATGTTCTCTTTCTCTCTGATTTTGAAAGAAATACATCTGTTGTTTAAAACTAGTTGGACAAGCAGCATAAAAATTATACCAGGCCTATTCTTATGTTTATATTTGGTAGTAGTTTTGATGGGAATGTTCATCTGATATTTCTTATATTGAAACATAAATATCAGAAGTATTTTCTATATTTGTCTCAGGAGAGCCTTTTTTATAGATAGCAATGGATCTTGTTTGCAAAGAACATCATACCTCATCAAATTGTAGCAGCTCGGTGATATTTTGAGAAAGTTATTGATCATGTCTAGTATCTAACATAGATTTGCGGCATAGTCTATATTTTCTGACATATCTTAGTGGTTTAAATGTCTTGCTGTCTTTAAGAGATATTTTGTAGCTATCTCCTGGTCATGGATTACAAATTTATAGCCTTCAAAATGTGATACAGTGTTATAGCTGTAAGTCCAAGAGAGGTTACACTTATCAGTGTTAGCTTTCAGTAAGGTGGCAAGCAGGCAGAATCATTAGCACACCAGATAAAACGTTTAGCAGCATTTCATCTGTCTTTATGTTCTGAGTTCAAATGTGCCACTGAGGTCAACTTTGCCTTTCATCCTCTCGGGGTTGATAAAATAAGTACCAGTTGATCATAGGGGTTGATGTAACTGGCTTACCTACTTCCCCAAAACTGCTGGTCTTGTGTCAAAATTTGAAATCAATTTTAGCTTCCAGTAAGGCAGGAAGCTGACAGGATCATTAGCTAACCAGGCAAAATGCTTAGTGGCATTTCATCCATCCTTTCATTCGGAATTCAAATTCCACCGAGGTCAAGGTGCCGTTCATCCTCCCAGGGTTGATAAAATAAATACCAGTTGAGCACTGGAGTTGATGTAATCGACTTACCCCTGCTTCAAAATTACTGGCATTGTGCCAAAATGTGAAACAGGTATTAGATTCCTGTGTATGTGAAACATAACAATACATACACTTTTATTGATTTATAGAATGTTTTTTTCTTCAGTCTTTGCTGGGATACATGGTTAGAATACTGCAAATAAATTAGGTATTTTATTAATGTGGGTGTGAGCATTGTTGTATTTAAGAAGTTTGTTTTCAAACTGCATAGTTTTGAGTTTAACCCCAGTGTGGCTCCTTGGGCAAGTATCTTCGGCTATAGCGCTGGGCCAACCAAATCATTGTGAGTGGATTTGGTAGATGGAAACTGAAATATATCCATCTTATATATGTGTGTGCTTGTTTGTGCAAGTGTGTGTGTGTGTGTGTGTGTGTGTGTGCATGGGTGTAAAAAAAGTAAAAAGGTAAAGTTACCTTCTCGAGTCATGTCGACTCATAAGGGCCAGTTTCCCAGACTCCATGGAGTATAAATTCCCCACCTGGATGGGATGCCAGTCCATCACAAGATTACTTATTTTAGCCAGCTGAGTGGGCTGGAACAACATAAAATGAAGTGTTTTACTCAAGAACATGACACATCGCCCAGTCCAGGAATCGAAACCATAATCTTATGCTCATGAATCCAACACCCTAACCACTAAGCCACATGTCTCCACTGTTCATGGATGTTGGTGTCTTTGTGTCACCTTGTCCTGACATGATGTAATAATTATAAGTGCCACTGCCATTCAAGCAGTGTCCTCCATTTCCTATCTTCTGTGTAAACATGTTTTGTCATTGGAAAATACTACTTGGTTTGGAAACTGATGAGGGTTAGGGACAGGAAAATTTGCCTCAATGAATCCCGTCTGACCCATGCAAACATGGAAAAGTGGATGTAAAAATGACAATGGTGGTGGCAGTGGCAGAGGTAGCAGCAACAATGATGATGATTAATGTTGTTCTTTCAAGTGTTAAGTACTTGGTTTATATATTTGTTTTTGCTGCTGTTATTTAGCAGATGTCAGTGTAATAAGATAAACTAACCAAAGGTTATCTTGGCTGAAATAGAATACGTTAATATTTCTTGCTGTGGAAGCTTGCAATTTATGTCAGGATTTCACAGGTCTTAATATTAAAGGAGCATATTTCCTCTATATCCAGTCAAGTATCCCAAATATTGCTTTCAAGTTTTGGCACAAGGCCAGCAATTTTGGGGAAGGGATAGGTCGATTAGATTACACCCACACCCCAGTGCTCAACTGGTACTTATTTTATCTACCCTGATAGAATGAAAGCCAAAGTTGACCTTGGTGAAATTGGAACTCAGAACATAGAGATGGACAAAATACCACCAAGTATTTTGTCCAGTGTGCTAACGATTCCACTAGTTCGCTACCTTGAGGTCCCCTAAATATTGGTTGGTATAAGTATTTCAAATGTATTGCATATTATTGTTTTGTTGTAAGAAGAAAGCAGAGAGTGCTGTATTTTTTAAAGTCTGTCATCATACACTTTGGTTATTCCTTGTAAAGATTACCTTTATATGATATATTTATAGTAGTCTTTGAGTGGAATAGGAGAGGTAAGGAAACCATTAATATACGGCGATTTTTAGGTATCTTTTCATTTTTTTTTTTCAGTTTGGAAAGCAGTTTTCCATCAATCCTCAGGTAAGGTGTGGCTGTGTGGTAAGAAGCTTGCTTCTCAACCACATGGTTCCAAGTTTAGTCCCACTTCATGGCACCTTGGGCAAGTGTCTTCTACTATAACTTCAGGCTGAGCAAAGCCTTGTGAGTGGATTTGGTAGATGGAAACTGAAAGAAGTCTATCATATATATATATATATATATATATATGTATGT
>NC_068985.1:76911235-76912116 GCF_001194135.2 Octopus bimaculoides
AATGAAATAAAGTACTAACAAGTACTGAGATCAATTTAACAGATTCTCTGAGTCTTTTATGCTATCAAGTCAAGCTGATTCTCTGCATTGTAAATACTTACAGTTTTGATCCTCTGGCTCTCATCAATAACAAAGAAATTAATGATTACATTAATGTATGCTGTTATATAAGGCAATGAGCTGGTAGAATTGTTGGCACGCTGGGTGAAATGCTTAGCGGTATTTTGCCTGTCACTACGTTCTGAGTTCAAATTCTGCAGAGGTCAACTTTGCCTTTCATCTTTTTGGGGTTAATAAATTAAGTACCAGTTGAGTACTAGGGTCGATGTTATTAACTTAACCCCTCCCCCACAAATTTCAGGCCTTGTGCCTATAGTAGAAAGGATTAATGTATGTTATATATAACACTGTGTAACATGATTTTTGTCCTTGGGTAGCAACTATTATTTCCTATTTGCTTATCCCTTGAAAGTTTGAAAAATGGCTGATATTTCCTTCAAACTTTGCTTTTGTTACATTTATTCAAACCCCGAAGAATCCCTCTCAACACATGGCTATGATGCTCCCTCACTACTCCTGCTCATGATCAGAATTGCACATATTGTCAGCCACTAAGGGACATGATCAAGTGGTTATGGTTAAACAAGTGACAAGCAAATCTGTGATATTGAGCAGAATATTTGCCATGATGATATTTCTGCTTCAGCAACTCAGCATTGAATCTGTCTGAAATGTGATGGAAAATAGGTCAGTTTCAAAACATTGATGTCCAGGTCACAAAAGCATATTTTGAAGGGAATAGTAGTCATTTCCTTTGATTTCTAGATAGAAGCAAATAGGAAATAACATTTACTGACCAATGACAAAAAATAAATAAAAAT
>NC_068985.1:76912901-76914288 GCF_001194135.2 Octopus bimaculoides
GAGAGAGAGGGAGGGAGAGAAGGAGAGAGAGGGAGGGAGAGAAGGAGAGAGGGGGAGGGAGAGAAGGAGAGAGAGAGGATGGGGGGTATTTTGATAGACTTTCTCATGGATGTTGCTTTTTATCTTGGCTGTCAAATAAAAAAAAAGGCAGCCATACACAATTACAAGCACTCATGCCCACACACTCACATACCTTTGAGTGTGTTTAAAAGATATAAATACTTATTTAATGTTCTAAGAAGAGTTACACAACCTTCAGTTTTCTTTCATAACAGTGTTGAATATTTCTATATAGAACAAAACTTCTTATCATGCAATGGTTTGGCATGATCTCTATGTCTATAAAACATTAGCCTTACTACAACTGTAAGCTATTAGTTTTGATTTCATGCCTCTAAGGACTTAAATCCTGACATATTATATTTTATGAATAAAAAAACATCAACACAAATCAATTTAGCTTAACATGGCAAAGCAGAAATTCAGGAAAAAATTTGTATAATGTAAAAACATGGTCAAGAAGAGAAGGGATGGTATTTTTGTGCAGTGAATGATTCAAATGGAGAACCGTAATATATTCCTTATCATAGTTTTAGGGAAAGTGGCATAGTAGTTATGTTATAGGATGTGTATGCATCAAATGTTCATGCAAAAAGGTAAAGGGGAGTAAAGAACCCTTTTGGTCATGAATGACCATGGGATTGCACCTAGAAAGTTTCTTTCTAAGGTACAAGTCTGGGCAAGGTTATTTGTGGAAGACTAAGCAGTTGCCCATGTATACCAGGCTCCCTTCTCTGTGTCACTGTTGTTGTCCAAGAGAACGGCAAAGGCTGATACAGCTTGGCACCAGTGATATTGCAATTCATTTCTATGGTTAAGTGAACTGAAGCAGTGGGAAATAAAGTGTCTTGCTCAAGAACATAATGCACACGGTGTGGTCCAGGATTCGAACTCAACAACTTCAGAGTTGTAAACCCACTGAGCCAACCAAACAAGATGTGAGAAGCTAACAATTTATGTTTCATAATCTACTCATTAACTTTGATGCAGAAATATATATACTCATATATGCATGTATGCATTGATGTATGTAGATACATGTATATGCATGCATGTATGTATGTATGTATGCATGTATGTATGCATGTATTATATATAATCAATAATGGAACTTGGGGTACATTATAAAACAGCTGTAACCACTATGGGAAAATTAAAATTCTTTGACTCTTACAAAGATTTTTGCTTATTATACACTCCACAATGGAAACATTGTATATTCAGGAGTTTTTGTTATAGCCACCTCTGGTATTTTATATCGATATAACTAAATTAAAAATAATTACTTAAAAATTATATATATATATATATATAGACACACACACAC
>NC_068985.1:76914349-76918712 GCF_001194135.2 Octopus bimaculoides
ATGCTGGCATGGGTTGGACGATTTGACTGAGGACTGATGAAACCAGATGGCTACACCAGGCTCCAATCTGATTTGGCAGAGTTTCTACAGCTGGATGCCCTTCCTAACGCCAACCGCTCAGAGAGTGTAGTGAGTGCTTTTTACGTGCCACCAGCACGAAGGCTAGTCAGGCGGTACTGATGTAAATATATATATATATATATGTGTATATATATTTGCATATATATATATTTATATATGTATATATATTTATATATATATGATATAACCACTAAGTGCATGGTTTAGTGGTTAGGGGTATTCAGCTCATGATTGTAAGGTCGTGAGTTCAATTCCTGGTGACATGTTGTGTCCTTGAGCAAGACATTTTATTTCATGTTGCTCCAGTCCACTCAACTGGCAAAAATGAGTAGTACTTGTATTTCAAAGGGCCAGCCTTGTCACACTCTGTGTCATGCTGAATCTCCCTGAGAACTTCATTAAAGGTACACATGTCTGTGGAGTGCTCAGCCACTTGCATGTTAATTTCATGAACATGCTGTTTTGTTGATTGGATCAACTGGAACCCTCATTGTCATAAGCAACCAAGTGCTAGTTATCATCATCATCATCATCAATATCATTTAATGTTCATTTTGTTTTATATATATATATATATATACATGATCATTTTAATGTCTACTTTTCCATCTTGCATAGGGCAGATGGAATTCATTGAAGCAGGTTTTCTACAGTCGGGTGCTCTTCCACTCACCAATTTTTAATGTTTCTAAGCAAAATAATAACGCCTATGTTTATCAAACAACAATCATCCTAAACTTAGTTATATGGTTGACTGCCAGTAATGAACACTGTTACTCACATGAAAATGAGGGGAAATATAAATTTATTTACACAAATACACTCACAGGTACATACATACATACGTACATGCACACACCCGAACACGCACATATACACATACACACACACATGCAGTCACAAACACACACACACACATACATACACTCACACACATATATATATGCATGAGAATACATAGTTGAAACAAAACATACAAATCTACACATGCACTGACTTGAAATATTGCATACATACACACATACATGCAAAAATACCCTGCCGTTGTTGGTGAAATTCCAATGAGGGAACCTTGGATCTAGGTTAGAAATCAGCTCTTTCTCAGTTGGCAAGAAATTTTTAAATAAAACAGAGCAATGGCATACATAAATACAAACATAAGACAAAGTTGACTATATTGGGATTGATGGGTCAAAAAAAATATAGGTGGAGCTTAAAAATTACAACATCATCATCATCATCGTTTAACGTCCGCTTTCCATGCTAGCATGGGCTGGACGATTTGACTGAGGACTGGTGAAACCAGATGGCTACACCAGGCTCCAATCCGATTTGGCAGAGTTTCTACAGCTGGATGCCCTTCCTAACGCCAACCACTCAGAGAGTGTAGTGGGTGATTTTTTATGTGCCACCGCACGAAGGCCAGTCAGGTGGTACTGGCAACGGCCATGCTCAAAATGGTGTATTTTATGTGCCACCCGCACAAGAGCCAGGGGCACTGGCAACAATCTCGCTCGAAAATCCTTACACATGTCACAGGCACAAGTGCGAGAAAGGCGACGCTGGGCACAGGTGCCATCCCGATTTTGCTTTCGCTTGCCCCAATAAATCTTCGCAAGCTGAGTTTCGTGTTCAATGAAGGAGACGACGTTGGCATGGGTGCCAGTCATCGAATTTAGTTCGATTTCAATTTCACTTGCCTCAAAAGTCTTCGCAAGCGGAGTTTAGTGTCCAATGAAGGAAAGGTACGCATAAGTGAGCTAGCTACACCCCAGGCAGGTTTAGGTCTCACTTGGCTTGCCGGGTCTTCTCACGCACAGCATATTTCCAACCACCAACTTAAAACACAACTGGCCAGATATTGTTGTGCAGGACCACAAGAAAAAGATATGTTCTGCTGCAAAAATCAGCTGCCCTCTGGACACCAATGTAGTTTCATAAATACAAAATAAATACAAGAGAAAGAAGACATCTATGGACCATTTATAAGGAATTTGCAAATCCAGTACCCAAGATAGACTTTCATTTTCAGACCTATTATTATTTGAGCAACAAGATACATACTAACCTATCTGGAGCAAAGTAAGGCTGAACTTGGGTTCTTGGGGAGAGAATGCAAATCCTTAATTCATACTCTACAAATGATCATGATGTTTGGGACTATAAAAATTTGCAAGACCTTCTTAAGATTTAAAAGATGATGAACAAAAGATGCATTCCTTTGCAACCTTACTACCAAGTAGGTGGTTGCTCAAAATTTACTCTACCTACCTACCTACCTACCCACCCACATCCATCCATACATACATATATACATGATGGCTGTTTATCTACACTCTAACATTTCTGTTGATTCATTACTTCAATGAAATATGAAATGACTGCTTGTAAGCAATTACTTATGATTCCCAGCCTACAGAAAAGCTTCCCAAACAATCCTACAACTGTATTTAAAATGCAAGTTACAAATCTAGAAGTAAGAGGTATAAATTGTTATCGGTGTATGACAAAGTCTTACATCTGTAGCGGGAATATTCAGCAGTCAGATCACTATACCTGATGTCACAATTTGCTAGAATATTACCCACATGATCAACAAAATCTGACCAATCACAACTTTGTATGGAATAGGTTCCAGCAATGATTTCATCTTTTGGTGCACTTCCTTCTGAGCCTAACCATCAGTATAAATTTGACACACCTTGACGTTTGACAGAAAGCTTGGAGAGAGCATTGAGAGGTAGCAGAGACAAGATAGCAGGCAGACATCAAAACGATGCAGACAGATACTGACCCAAGCTGACAATAGCTACACTGGATGCCAGCAACAGCAACACAACAACCAGCAGCTAACTTTTAGATTACTGTTACAATTACACCAAGAACAACAATATCCAAACTCTCTTGACATTTTTTCATCTGTAATAAGAACAGTATTTGTTTTTTGTGGATAAAAAGAATAAAAGTTTTGTTATCGAAAATTGCAACAGATATCAGTGTTCTTCTCCGAACACATCTGTAATTTGATTGTTGTAGATAATGTTATTGCATGTAACATGGTCATTAAAATAATTCAGTTAAAACTCTCAGTAGGAGTTCTCATAAATCTAACATAGAAGTTTGGACTTGGTAGGATATAACCTTTGAGTCAAAATAAAGCTTCTCAATGATAATAAAGTCAATAGTTGATTCATTTGTACCTTCCACTGACCCAAGGTTTTTCATTCTAGTATCTATTCTTGTAACAAAGAAGATTTTTCATAGATATAAAAGAGTTAAAATTTACTTACATAAAGAGTTGCTCTTAGTTAAAACTTTAGGGTCAAAGCTGAGGTTCACAATGAAGACATATTTGAATTTTTTTTCGTTTTCCATTGGCTCTGATTTCCATTTTGTTATCTATTCTTGTAACAGAGGAAACATTTGTTTTGTTAATTTAAAAGATAAGATATTTTACATGTGATTTTGAATTAGACAACATTAGATAATTATTCAGTTTGTGGATGTTTGTTGAGATCAAGTGGCCATGAAGGGGGTTTCTTATTTTTGTTTGTTGTTGTGTAACTCTATGTCAGTTCTGATTAAGTATCTGTCTGCCTGTCTGTTTCTCTCTCTCTCTCTCTCTCTCTCTCTCTTTCATTTTAACCACATGGTTCTAGGTTCAGTCTCACTGTGTGGCACCTTGGACGGGTGTCTTCTACTATAGTCTCAAGCTGACCAAAGCCATGTGAGTGGATTTTATATGTATATCTATGTGTGTGTGTCTTTGAATCTGTGTTTGGCCCCTATCACTGCTTGACAACCAGTGTTGGTGTGTTTGGGTCCTTGTAACTTAGCAGGTCAGCAAAAGAGACTGATAGAATAAGTACTAGGCTTAAAAATAAGTCGAGGGGTCAATTTGTTTGATCAAAACCCCTCAAGGTGATGCTCCTGCATGGCCACTGTCAAATGACTGAAACAAGTAAAAATTAAAAGGATATATATATATATATGTATGTATTTGTAAAGGTATGTGTATTTGTATGTATGTATATATATATATATATATATATATATATAAATTTAAGGAATGGAGAAAACGCATGTTATAATTGCATACTTTATTCCTACATATGTTTCAAAGGATTACAACCTGTGTGATCCATAGGGATCTTTGATGTTAAAAATTGTAACCTTCTCTTCAGGGAATGCATGGGAATCATCTTAAACGTAAGACATTATGACCGAGTATGAAAACAATAGATGGATAAGGTTATGACGTGATTCATTTGAAAAAAAACGT
>NC_068985.1:76920792-76924616 GCF_001194135.2 Octopus bimaculoides
TATATATATAAATATATATAAATAGATAGATAGATAGATAGATAGATATATTGCTTGTATCCTTTACTTGCTTTTAAACCTGGTACTTCTTGGTCTCTTTTCACCAAACTGCTAAATTACAGGGTCATGAACAAACCTAATACAAGTTGTCAAGTGGTGGTTGAGGACAAACACAAAGACACACACATGTAGATATATGCATATATATATACATATATACATACACACACACACATATATATATATATATATATACATGCGTGTGCGTGCGCAGACACACACACACACACATTCATACACACATATACAATGGGCTTCTTTGAGTTACTGACTATCAGATCTACTCACAAGATTTTGTTCAGCTCAGGGCTATAATAGAAGACTCTTGCTCAAGGTGCCATATCCACTTAGTGATAACTACTGGAAAAAAAATTTAAATATTCCCTTTTAGGTGCAGGTGTGTCTGTGTGGTAAGAAGCTTGATTCCCAACCACATAGTTCTGGGTTCATTCCCACTGTGTAACACCTTGGGCAAGTGTTTTCTGCATATAGCCTTTAACCAATCAAAGCCTTCTGAGTGGATTTGGTAGATAGAAACTGAAAGAATCTTGCAATGTGTGTGTGTGTGTGTGTCTCTCTGTCTGTGTTTGTGTGTCTTTGTATTTCTGTTTGCCCCCCCCCCCCAACCATCACTTGACAACCAGTGTTGTCGTTTTTACAACCCTGTAACTTAATGGTTCAGCAAAAGAGACCAATAGAATAAGTGTCAGGTTTAAGAAAAATAAAATAAGTACTGGAGTTGATTCATTCAAATAAAGAAATTCTTCAAGGTGGTGCTCCAGCATGGCCACAGTCTAATGACTGAAACAAGTAAAAGATAAAGGATTGATAGTAGAGGTTAATGGTAGATTAGTGGTAGGATTGATAGTAGAGGTTTCAGTCAAATGACAGAAACAAGTAAAAGATAAAGGATTAATAGTAGAGGTTAATAATATATTTTATTTTGGTCAGTCTCTTGCTCTTCAGACATATCATAACTTGTCCAAAGACCCTATGCACTCACAGGCAAATCTTGGAGTAGCAAGAGACTGGCTCAGCCCAAATAATATATATAATATAAATATATATATCAGTGGCAGGGGGACCTGAGGGGCATGTGTCCCCCTTAAGAAAAGAAGTGTGCCCTTCTAAATAATGTTATTACACTCTTTTCTCCAGGAATTGTATTCCCTTCCGACCTTGTGCCCTTCCTTCAAAAAATTTCTGGGACCACACCTGTATATATATATATATATATATATATTTGGCTAATGAGAGAGGGAAGATACAAAAATTTTTAATAATCACTACAACTGTTTTGACCCATCTAGCATTGATTCCCCTTTAAGTGAGATACTTAGCAACTGGTTCAAGAGCATCCGACAGTGCAGATGTTTCTCTTCAGGTGATAAATAGATATAACTTGTTAAAATTTAATATTTTTTTTGCTATGAAGCTTTATCTTTTAATTTGCTGCTTTTCTTTACAAGAACTGAGAAGATCTATTGCAGAACTGTTATTTTAACGAGTTATATTTATTTATCACCTGAAAAGACACATCTGCACAGTCTGATTCTCCTGAACCAGTTGTTAAGTATCCCGCCCGTGAGGGATTGATGCTAGATGGGTCGAAACAATTTTAGTGACTAATAAAAATCCTCTTATCTTCCGTCTTCCATCTATCATGAACCAAATACATAACAAACACTGTGAAAGTGATCATGCTTTACCAGTAAGCTACCAGGTATAAGCCATTTATTTTATTATCTAATATATATGTGTGTGTTTATATGTATATATATCATCATCATCACCTTTTAACGTTTAACGTCCGCCTTCCATGCTAGCATGGGTTGGACTATTTGACAGCTGATTAGTTCATAGAATGCAGTCAAGACATTTGGGAGATCACTAAGTAACAAAGTTTTGTGTTAAACTCGGCAAAAATGTTTAAGAAACTTATGAAATGCTCCAGACCACTTATGGATTAACTTTTCTTCAGGCATAAACGATTCAAATACAGTAGAGAGGTGAAAGACAAGAGGTGTGGGTGGAAGAGGGTCATCAGAACATAGGAGCTGGTTAAGAAAATTCATAATTTCATCATCATCGTCGTTTAACGTCCGCCTTCCATGCTAGCATGGGTTGGATGATTTGGCTGAGAACTGGCGAATCAGATAGCTACACCAGGCTCCAATCTGATTTGCCAGTTTCTACAGCTGTATGCCCTTCCTAATGCCAACCACTCCAAGAGTGTAGTGGGTGCTTTTACGTGCCACCAGCATGAAGACCAGTCAGGCGGTACTGGCAACAACCATGCTCAAAATGGTGTATTTTACGTGCCACCTGCACAGGAGCCAGTCCAGCGGCACTGGCAATGATTTTGCTCGAATGTTTTTTTTCACGTGCCAGTGAGGTGATGCTGGTAATGATCACGCTCAAATGGTGCTATTTACGTGCCACTGGCATGGTAGACAGACAGCTGCTCTGGCAATGATCACACTCGGACGGTGCTCCTAGCGCTCCACTGGTACAGGTGCCAACACAATTTAGAATTCACTTGCCCTAACAGGTCTTCACAAGCCGAGTTTAGTGTCCAATGAAGGAGAGGTTGGCATGGGTGCCAGTTGTTGAATTTGGTTCGATTTCAATTTCACTTGCCTCAACAGGTCTTCGCAAGTGGAGTTTAGTGTCCAATGAAGGAAAGGTACGCATAAGTGAGCTGGCTACACTCCTGGCAGAGGCCTCAGATTATGGTCTCACTTGGCTTGCTGGGTCTTCTCACACACAACATATTTCCAAAGGTCTCAGTCACAAGTCATTGCCTCGGTGAGGCCTAATGTTCGAAGGCCGTGCTTCACCACCTCATCCCAGGTCTTCCTGGGTCTACTTCTTCCACAGGCTCCCTCAACCGCTAGGGTGTGGCACTTTTTCACACAGCTATCCTCATCCATTCTCACCACATGACCATACCAGCGCAATCGTCTCTCTTGCAGACCACAACTGATGCATCTTAGGTTCAACTTTTCTCTCAAGGTACTTACACTCTGTCGAGTATGCACACTGACATTACACATCTATCGGAGCATACTGGCATCATTCCTTGCGAGCTTACACATGTCCTCAGCAGTCACGGCCCATGTTTCACTGCCATGTAGCATGGCTGTTCATACGCATGCGTCATACAGTCTGCCTTTTACTCTGAGCAAGAGGCCCTTTGTCACCAGCAGAGGTGAGAACTCTCTGAACTTTACCCAGGCTATTCTTATTCTAGCAGCTACACTTTCAGCGCACCCTCTCCTACTACTAACTTGGTCACCCAGATAATAGAAGCTATCAACTACGTCTAGTTTTTCTCCCTGGAATGTGACAGAAGTTGTTCTCTGCACATTTTCAGTGTTTACTGCTCCTGAACATCAGCCACATACAAAAACTAACTTCCTAGTTAGCCGTCCTTTGATATTACTGCACCTCTTATGTGTCCATAGCTTACACTGGGTACATCTTATAGAGTTTCTACCTACACCTTTTCTACAGATCGAACAGGGCCATCTACCTGAAGGGGTTTGTGTTTTGTCTACCTTCCTACTTGTTAGGACTTTGGTTTTAGCTAGGTTGACTCTAAAGCCTTTCGATTCTAGTCCTTGCTTCCACACCTGAAACTTCTCTTCTAGTTCTGATAGTGACTCAGCAATTAGTGCAAGGTCATCAGCATAGAGGAGCTCCCAAGGGCATCCTGTCTTGAATTCGTCTGTTATCGCCTGGAGGACTATGATAAACAGGAG
>NC_068985.1:76924821-76930701 GCF_001194135.2 Octopus bimaculoides
GGTACAGAGGTTTACCTTTGGCTAGGTATTTCTCCTGCAGCTGTCTTACCAGAAATATAGCATCAGTGGTGTTTTTCCCTGGCACGAATCCAAACTGCATCTCATCTAAGCTGACTCTCTCCCTAATTAGTTGGGCTATGACCCTCTCTGTGACTTTCATTACCTGATCCAACAACTTGATACCTCTGTGATTATTTGTATCTAAAGCATCACCTTTACCTTTGTAGCAGTTGACTATGGTGCTGCTAAACCAGTCATTGGGTATGACTCCTTTGTGTATCACCTGGTTAACAATACTGGTGACTAAGCTATAGCTGACACTGCCAGATATTTTGAGCATCTCTGCAGTGATTCCTGATGGACCGGGGGCTTTCCCTGTCTTCATACTCTTAATTGCTTTAAAAACAGTAAGTATACAGTTTGGAGTTGGTGTGGCAACTGTACACGTGCAAAATTTGAGTGAAGTTTGTTCCCAGGGTGCTCAGTGACAAGCTTCTGGTTACCAACTACTTGACAGAGATAGGAATTGAAACTATCCCTTCTCTCCCTACAGTCCATACCTTATGCCCTGTGACTTTTGGTTGTTCCCCATGCTGAAGGAAAACCTCAGGGGCAGTCGTTTTGAAGATGATGGAAGGTGTGAGAAGGGTCCTAGATATCTTCTCTTTAGAGGCATTCTTTAGGGCCTTCACAAAGTAACTGGAGGTCCTATTTTGAAAGAGTTTTGTACTTTGAGATTAATAAATGTCTATCCTGAAAAACTCCGAAAACTTCTGGAATCCTCCTTGTACTATCCTTTCTCCATCATAAATGAAAATGACAATTCAATCTTTTGCATGTCCAGTTGGCCTTTATCTTCAGCTCTATGTATAATCTTAGTTTATTCTTATTCTCTACTAAGAGTTTTCATAAAATCTCTCTTTCTGTCTTTCTCTCTGTTTAATGTATACTTACATATAAACTTTGGTTTATTCCTGTTTAACTCTCACCTACTCAAACTTTCATTCACCTAATTCTTTATGGTTCTGTGAAATTAGAAATGTTCCTCTTACACTCAAGAAGATGAAAATGATTTACACCCCTTCACTACCCTACCATCTGCCTTTTTCCCTCTTTCAATCTTGGTCATTTTAACATTTTACCATTCAGTTGCTGTTAAAGCATAAAAATGTCTTTCAGCCTTTTTTGTTTTTTATCTTTTGCTATTTTCTCTGCATCTTAACAATCCACTGTTTATTATACAACTAGTCTCTGTTTTAAGTAAGTGTTGATTAAAAATTTCTCTGCTAAAGATTTTTCTTTATTTCTGTCTCCCTCTCTGTCTATTTAACATACATCTGCTTATAAACCTTATTTGTTCATAGTTTCTTCTGTAAGTTTCAATGAAATCTTTATTCACTGTGTTACCTTCTTTGATTTATTCCTTTTTAATGTACATCCATTCAAATTTTTTATCAACTTGATTCTTTTGCTTTCTCCCACCCCCATCTCATCCACAATGCATCTACCTGCCCTACTTCTACCACCACTAATTCTGATAAGCCTTTCAAAATATGTTCCATTGGAAACCATTGCCATCTCAGTAGCTTCACTCAGAAAATGCATTTTGAGGTCTCATGTCTCCATACATCTACACTCAGTTGTCCCATTCTTACACACACTCATAATATATATTTTTACTGGCCACTATGTCTCTTTTATTTATCAAAGCATCCCAGACATATGTATTTTTAGCCAATATAAGTTTAAACCAATTTGACAGTGATATTTATCTTAGCATGTGCACCATACTCAGGACTGCAAGCTGAACAGAAAGTCTGCTTTAACAAAACCCTTCTGCCAATTCTGGCACTTTGTCAGTTATGATGACATGGATTCCAGTTGATCTGATCAATGGAACAGCCTGCTCATGAAATTAACATGCAAATGGTTGAGCGTTCCACAAATACACATACCTTTAGAGCAGTTCTCAAGGAGATTCAGCTTTTCACAGAATGTGATAAGGCTGGCTCTGTGTGGACTGGAGCAATGTGAAATAAAGTGTCTTGCTCGTGGACACAATACACCAGTTTTTGAACCCATGACATTACAGCCCTGTGCTAGATACCTTAACCTCACAACTACATGCCTTCAGATTATATCTGAGACAATTGACAGTGATCTCATTAACATGGGCCAGTGATTTTAACAAACATATTGGACAGCATCACAATGGCTTATCAGGCATACATGGGGATATGGTTATGAAACATGGAATAAAGAGGTTGGGGATCAAGGCTCCTTGAGTTCTATGATGCAAACAACTAAGACATTTGCAATATCAAGTGCAGGATATTGGCAAGTCACCTAATTACCTACCAATTAGGTGAACACAGAAGCTGCATGAACGTTTTCCTCATCAGAAAAAGAGATAGACAGATGGTTGTGACTGTCAAGTCTTTCCTTGGTGGAGGGTGTTAGCAACACCAGAATTAGAAGTAAGAGCTAGACAGACTCTGAGATAAAGACAATTTAGAGAAGGAAAATATATAAGTTGTAGGAGCCTTCAGTTAGTAATAGGTTTGGACCAGTATTGGTTGATGTATATGATGAGATAGAGGAGGAGGGAGAAAGTTATAGCTTAGAAGACAAGAGTTTGTGTGTGGTAACATATTAATGGCAATTTAACTGATCTGTGGCTGAAGCAAGGTTCCAATGGACTTGATGCTGAAACAGCTCTGTAGATAAGAACCATAGGGCTAAGAAAGAAGACTGGAAAAAGGGAGGCAACAAGAAAAGCTTGACATCAAGTATATTTAGCTAGGTGAGAAACCTAAAGAAAGAAGTTTGTCAATATTCTAACGCATGGAGTTCAGAGGCATGAGGTATTCAAGATTACAAAGCAGGAATAGTAGTGATGCATTTACTCCTACCAATGCTGGAGTAAGAGTATAGAGGAGTTATTATGAGAAGTTGCTGAATACAGAGAATGTAGGAGAAAAAGAGGGCCTAGCCCATGTATACTGTAGAGAGGGATGAGTTATTCAAGTTTCCTGTAGTATGGCAGATAGAGAGATTAAAGATGTCAAGACAGAGAAAGTATCAGGACCATCAGAAATAACTGCTGAGATGCTTATGATGCTTATGGTGTAACCACCTACATATTCAGTCAGGAGTTTAAGAAGATGCCATCCCAATGACCTGAGTAACAGTATCAATGCTGGATGCTACAGAGGCAAAGGAGATGCATTAGAGAGAGAGAGAGTTAATTAGAGAAGTATCTAACTGTTAAACTAGGCTATGGAAGTTATGGAAAGTTATCAATTGATAATTGATAAATAACCTAGATGAAGTGCAGTTAGTTTTTGTACCAACTGATGCTATTTTCCTATTAAAGTAAATGCAGAATTACTTAGTCAGGAATAAGCCAACCTGGAAAAGACCTTTAACAAGTTTCAATGAAATATGGAATGGTGGTTTCTGAGGAAGCTAGGATAATATGAATGGTTGTGAGAGCTGTGCAAGCCATTTACAAAAGTGCAGTCAGCAAGCCAAGAGTCAGTAATGCATAAGCTGAATCAGTAGTATACTTGAAGAAGTTCCAGATGTGGAAACAAATTTTAGAGTTAAGAGGCATCAAAGTTAATTTAGTACACACTAAAGTATTAGCCAGCTGGAATAAAGATAGGACCATGCTACCATCAGAGAAATGACCATGCTCAATATGCAGAAAAAAACATAAGTAGAAATTCCATATGGTATACCCACTGCAAATTATGGCTACACATAGCTGCAGTAAGATCACAGACAGGCTAACAGAAAACGTAGACTTCATATGCAGCAGGTGTACAAGGACAGTAATAACTAAGACAGCTCAGGGGAAATAGGTACTTTTAAATGCCCAGAAAGCCCTCAAGAAATAGTTGATAGCTATTGCTATCTAGGTGGTCTAATTAGCAATGGTAGTGATGGCAGAGAAGTTCCAAAAGCATAACAGCTAGTGTAAGAATGGGTTAGAAAATGTTCAGAGATCTATTACCTCTACTAGAAACAAAGGGCTTCTCCCTCAGAGTGAAAAACAGATTGTACAATGTATGTGTCTGTATGTATATAATATGAGTAGATCCCATACCACCTGTCATTATATGAATGGACAAGTAATAGGAAGATGCTGCCTGACTGGCACCCGTACTGGTGGCACGTAAAAAGCACCCACTACACTCTTAGAGTGGTTGGCATTAGGAAGGGCTTCCAGGTGCAGAAACCTTGCCAGATCAGATTGGAGCCTGGTGCAGCCTCCCAGCTTGCCAGTCCTCAGTCAAACCATCCAAATCAGGCAAGCATGGAAAGCAGACATTAAACAATGATGAAAAATATATGTTCTGGATGCATATATACACTCATACACTCATCTCTGTACACTTTCTGCAACTTAGTGTTGGCCTCTAAGCAGGTATCGCCATGATAACTTGCTCCGTCATGGTCAATGCGATGATCATACACTACACACCTTCCTTCTAAGTACTGCTGTAAACAGCAGAAGTGAGCTAGAATGTTAAAACTTAGTGCGCATGCACAACAGAGTTCAAGGTCAATCTGTGCCAAGTGGCTTTACTTTGCATGCTTTAGCTTTGTTACTAAACAGTCTGGATACTTATTGATCAAACCTAGTATATATACAGGCATTCCTACACATGTGTACCCTCCTCACTTTGTTGCTTCATAACTTCCTGAAAAATGGATATTTTTAAACAAAATTTTCTACAAATATGCTTCAGATGGCATAGATTCTAATTATGTGGTGAAAACTTTTTCCAAAGGCGGAGCAAAGAGTTTGGGAAAATTCACACAAGATGGCTTTCTTTACTCACATCTTCCAGAAAAATGGGTAATTTTTAATGAAACTTTCTATAAATATCTTACAGATTGTGTAGATTATGGTTATATCAGAATTTAATATGGAAAACGAAAAAAATTGGTGGGCCCAATGCAATGGTCACATGCTACACACATTCCTTCCAAGCACTGCTGTAAACTGCAGAATTAGAACATTAAAACTTAGTGTGCATGCACAGCAGAATTCAAGATCAAATTTCAAAATGAAATTTGAAATTTTGGAAAAAATGTGATGTGTGTCAGTATGTTTGTGTGTGTGCTCACTATTTAAAAAACTTTTTTTTTTTTTGTCACATCAAATTCTGATACGATCGTAATTTGCATACTCTGAAAAGTATTTGTAGAAAATTTCATCAAAAAATAACCTTTTTCTGGAAGTTATGAGGAAACCAAGCCAACTTGTGTGAATTTTCCCAAAGTTCTCTTTCCACCCACAGAAAAAAAATTTTTTTCACAAGGAATTCCTATATAACTGGGATCTGCACCATCTGAAGCATATTTATAGAAAATTTCATTTAAGAATATCCATTTTCCCAATTTTTTATTTTCCTCTAAGTTATGGTAAAAACAAAGTCGGGGGTGGGGCATACATAGCCACGTCTGCACATTTGTATATAAATACGGATGTGCAAACGTGACTGTAATTGAGTGTTTATGTTTACCCCCGACTACTGCTTGATAATGAGTGTTGAATTTTTGGTACTTTTTGGTAATCTCACCCCCATTAGAAAATTGCCATTAAAAAATTGGGTTATCTCCCCACTAAAAAGTTGAGTTTATGTAACAAGAGATTGGATTAAAAGGGTTAGATCCTTTTGATTCAATACTTCAACCATTGTTGACGTTTTGCCTTCTCAATAGACATGGTTTGGTTTGTTATAAAAATGTTATTAGACTCAATAAGATGTTTAATCATTTCAGTTTTCGGAAAGACTTCCGCCTGTACCCGTCCCCCATTTTCTCCCAAATTTATTTTTCTATCTTTTTTAGCAAAAAAAAAAAAAA
>NC_068985.1:76932161-76934094 GCF_001194135.2 Octopus bimaculoides
CCGGTTTAATCGTAATTTATACGCATATATTGTTTATATAATAAATTACGCTGTGCGTATCTGTGTGTGTAACAATTTTAGAGTTCGGGTTCTAGAGTTAGGGTTAGTTTTAGGGTTACGGTTAGGGTTATGATTATTTTTGCCATAACCCCAACCCTAACTCTAAAACCCGAACCCTAACCCTAAACTAGAGTTTGATTTGAAGAAGATTTGGCTGCTATTTCTAGGAAATGAAGTACTTGGTGGAGGTGCATTAATAATTCTGCCAGCACCAATAACAAGTGCAGGCAACATTCAAGTATTTTGATGGCTTTTTCCCTTTGTTTACGAACAGTCTAGTTAATCGGAAATGTCAGAACTAACAGGGATTAATACCATATACACCGTCACAGCACTAACTCTCTTCAACTGAATAGACGTCAGTGATTAGTTGAAATTATCGAAATAAGACAATTTTTAATGTGAAATAACTTCGAATACAAACATTTTTATCTGTTCTATACCACAAAATATACAAGTATACGAAGTTTGAAAGTGTTTCGGTACCAAAAACACTACATAAAAAAATGTTGCCCGTCAAACCCCAAAGATCCAAATCGAGTACCACTGATTTAATAGCTATGTAAAGACCTTTTAAATTTTTCTCCAACCATTCAAAGTGTTATTTCCTTATAAATAAGTTCTATAAGAAAAAAAAAAGGGATCCTGTTCAAAACGGGGGCACCAGTTTTCATTAATGTTTTATGTAGTGTTTTGGGTACCGAAAGACTTTCAAACTTCGTATACTTATATATTTTGTGTTATAGAACAGAAAAAAATTTTTGTATTCGAATTTATTTCATGTAAAAAATTGTCTTATTTCGATAATTTCAACCAATCACTGACAAGTATTCAACTGTTTATACTTGCTCCTTTGGAAGTTTAAGCGGTGTAAAGCGTATTTAATCTCCATTTATAATTTCGCTAACATCTGCCTGAACTGTATGAAAGGTTTATTAGCTACTACCCAACCCTAACCCTACTGCCAATATGCTTCAGCCATCGTTTGTTTACATAGTCAGCACTTAATAATATCCGGCTGAATGGACGTCAGTCATTGGTTGAAATTACAGAAATACGACAACTTTAACATGAAATAACTTGCGATGTAGGTTTTTTTGTTAAGAAGACTAAGAGAAAAAGATGTTTTATATGACACATTCTACCAGTATCCCAAGTTTCAAAGTGTTTCGTTAAGAAAATACTGGTGCCCCCGTTTTGAACAAGATCCAAGAAAAGAAAATGAATACGATTTTCGTCATCAGCATACAAAATTGCATTAGAAATACATTTTAAAAAATATTCTGATGAAAATTGTAAATACTTCAAGTGGCTAGGAGAATTTTAACGAGATCCCTATATAAAACAAACTAGACGCGAATGGAATTGTAATAGAAAATTCACAAAATGCGTGAATGAAAAGCATTCTAGCCATGACTACCCGTATTTTTAGCAGCTTCAGGGACTATATAACTTAGTTCGAGCTTTGAGCTTGATTGGAATCAGACTGCAATTTCTAACGTATAGGTCCCTCCCATAAACATGGAAAAGCTCCCTAGTGAGTAAAAAAAAAAAATCTAAGATTGAGATAGTCATTAAAATATTATATTAAACATGAACTTTCATATATCTGTTATAATTATTGTATATTAATACCTGCCATGCAACAAGCAAAAAAAAATGTGAATACAATAAGAACTAGGAAGATATAATATGTATAAACTCACTGATTGGTTGTAGCAAAATACAAAGGAGTGGGTCAGCTTGTGAAAGCAATTCAAACGCTTATTATTTCTATTTTAAAAAATCCAATCCGTCTGTTGTCTCACCCTCCCTCACTCTCTCTATAGCTTCATCTAAAAGGTTTTTATTGGAGTATAATACATATGTCTAC
>NC_068985.1:76934302-76941911 GCF_001194135.2 Octopus bimaculoides
AAAGAGGAAGAAAGAAAGAAAAGATATCAATTCAACACCAATTGCTTCCATTGGTCGCACACCATAAAGTTCAACAGAACTTACTGAAGCATGTCGACATGCACGCGGCATAAACCACGGCCGATGGCTAAGGTGTTGGAACAGCCAAGCTCCCTCGCAGGTATCACTTCACACCTCGGTTAGACGAGCTGCCAGTGATGACAAGAACGTCGCCGTTAGAGGCTCAAACGGAAGAAATGGTTCACTGACAAGTCTCGATACTTATAGTGTGTGTGTATGTGTGCGTGCGCGCGCGTATGTGTGCGCGCGCGTATGCGTCCCATATACAAACTGATTTAACCACTTTAATAGTCTGTAATGCTGGTAAGCAATGACAGACTGAGAATGATTCTCCTTATATAATAATACTCCTTATACATAAGGAGAAAAGAAACCAGAAACTAACAAGAAGGAAAACGAATACAAATACACTTAAATGTTTTCGATTTTAAATCTTTTTGTAGACTCCATTAAAAATTAGTGAGTTCCTGAAAATAAATTTCACCTTCAACCTTATCTCTGACTTGTTTCAGTCATTGGACTGCTGCTGTAATGGTGCACTGCCTCGAATGGTTTTAGCCAAAGAGATCGACTCTAATATTTGTATTTTTCAAAGTCTGGTATTTATTCTATCAGTCTCTTTTACCAAAGTGCTAACTTACGGGGATGTAAACAACACAACACTAGTTGTCCAGTTGTGTGCTTGAGTGTGGAACAAACACAAGCACAAAGACTCTTTCTTTCCCTCTCTCTTTCGCGCACACACACACACACACACGAGGGGCTATCACACAGTTTCTAGTTATCAATTTCACTCACAAGGCTCTGGTTGGTCAGGGGCCAGTGGCAGACTGAGCCATCAGTCAATTGGGCACTGCCCAAGGGCCCAGAGCTCTGACGGGCCTGCACTCTACATGTTAACTTCACTGATATCAATGCTAAGAGGCCTAGTAGACAGTTATGCCTGAGGGCTCTTAATACTCTCAGTCTGCCCCTGCCTGGCGCTATATCAGAAGACATTTATTCCAAGGTGTCATGCAGTAGGCCTCAACCTGAAACCACATAGTTGCAAAGTGAGCTTCTTAACCACACAGCCATGCCTTGACCTTGTTAACTTTTTAAAACTAATTTCAAAATGTCCTCCGTCTCAGACCAGCAATTTTTACATTGAAAAAAAATTATGCCATACAGTTTCTTAGCAGTCCTACAAGAACACAAAGGTGATCCCATATAGGAATCACCTTTTCAATATCCCTTTGTAAATGATTTTCATCAAAAATGAACTCTGATCAGCCTGTCACACAAACACTCTGCCCCTATATCATATAGTTTAACCCTCTAGCATTTAAACTGGCACAATCTGGCCCAAATATTTTATACATTATATGTTCAAACTGGCCAGATCCAGCCACTTACACCTACCCTAAAATGTTATTCTAAAACTAAGTAAACACATCAAAATCTTGAAGCTGTGAAATAATGACTGATTAATTTTAAATAACGTGACTAAATAAGCATTACGTTTGACAAAGTAATCTGAATGCTGAAGGGTTAAAGGAATATAGATCATTCTAATCCAATAAAATCTTTGTTACCCTTGATCCATGTCTAATATGTTTTATACTTTGATAGATCAAGCTGCGATAATGATGAAGGATTAATGTTTGATGATTTAGTTCTTGACTCTTCTATTTTTTTCCACCCTTGACTATTTATATTTCAGCTGAATAATATAACTTGTGACAGATTTGGCACGTAATCTGTATCTGTCATTTCTTTATGAAACAGCATTCTATCAGGTAGATATAATTATGTAGGCGGCGAGCTGGCAGAAACGTTAGCACGCCAGGCGAAATGCTTAGCAGTATTTCGTCTGCCGTTACGTTCTGAGTTCAAATTCCGCCGAGGTCGACTTTGCCTTTCATCCTTTCGGGGTCGATAAATTAAGTACCAGTTACGCACTGGGTCGATGTAATCGACTTAATCCATTTGTCTGTCCTTGTTTGTCCCCTCTATGTTTAGCCTCTTGTGGGCAATAAAGAAATAAGATATAATTATGTATATGAATGTGTGTATGTGTTTGTATATGTGAACTGTGACCTACAGTAACTTTATGGTCATTGTAAACACAATATTATTTTAATTTGCAACGACTTCATGAAAAATTATCCAAAATTAAGGAATTTAACTCAGCAGTTTGTAGATAATTTCATAGCTTTCACCTGTTCAGATATAGATTTGATTAAATTATTAGAGATGGATTGATCCATGTTGACCCACTTTTTGCTCAATGCTTGTCAGTCCAGGAAGTGATGTGATTTTAGATGATCCTGCAACTCTCCATCAAGATGTTCACATATGTGTTCAGTTAGATTATGATCAGAGCTTTTGAGAAAATCATTTCAGATATTCAATTCTGTGAGTTCTTTGCCAAGATTATGATACCTTATGTGTATAGCATGGGGCTCCAACCTCTTGAAAAAGAGTGGTCTTCTTATCAGTTCATACATTGAAATAAATGGGTAATAGATTTTTTTTCAAGAATTTGATAGTATTTTGGGTCGTTTACAAGTTCTGAAAAGTTCCTGGCTTTAGGATCAGTTAATTATGGTTTTATTCAACATACCCACCTCTTAGATTCACACACTTATTGTAGCAATCTTTCAGTTTTTCTAAACCCTATAAAAGAACTTAGAAGCTGGGAACTTTTCAGTATCCCTTTGAAATGATTTTCATCAAAAATGAACTCTGATCAGTCTGTCACACAAACACTCTGCCCCTATACCGTAATTCCAACTCCTCCGTCTTTTAGTTTTGTTCTGCCACACACACTCCTACCTTGAACTGGTAAACTGGCAGAATTTGTTTTTGTTAGACAATATTATTAATGACAGAAACATGCCTTCCTTATAACAGAGCTCTTTAGCCCAATAAGACTGTTTGATCTTATTAGCTTTTGAAATCATTGGCTTCTTTCTTATAGCTCTTCTTTCATATCCAAGGTCTTTCAGTAGTGTTCTTATGCAATTTGGTGACATATCCATAGAATTTGCAGCCATTCTAACTGTTGTAAATCAGTGACTAGTACCTTCCTTCTAAACTACCCCTTTTGCTCTCTCTTAAAAATTTTCCATAGTCTTTAAATTCAACATTGTTCATCTTCAATCCACGTCTTGACTTCACTGTTTAATGGTTAAAAAAAAAAAGAGAAACAGAAGAATTTTTTGTTGATAGGACTTCTCACATTGATACCTCCTGATTTGCACCCGTGTGTAAACTCAGTATTATTTTCTTCAATTAATCCAAATATACATATATGTGTTGGATGGGGTGGGGTGATGATGATAGTGGCCTAATGCAGTTTCCTTATATATAGATCTGCCAAAGGGCAAGCAAGTAAAGTGACAAGGATGGTGCAGTCCGCATAGATGGCAGGGAGATGAGATGAGATGAGAAAGAGCAAGCAAGAGGGATATTAGTGATAAGAAGATGGGTGAGGAGTGGGTTGAGCAATAGGTAGATGGAAGGTGGAGACAAGAATGTAAGGTTAGGGAGCAGCACACCCTTGATATGGTTATGAAGAATATGCTGGTGATAAAAACAATTTTCAAAGGCCACGACAGTTGTTCAAGTATTTTAGATTAAGTACAAGTTTTATAATAGGTATTCTGTAGATATAATATTATCACCTGTCCATAATCAAAGAAGTTTCCATTCTAGGGCAAAAGGTTAGTGTTGGTTTAAACATAAAAGTAGCATTGATAAACAGTAAACATGAATAGAACTGACAAGATTAAACAAGTATGAACTTGAGTATGAAAGTGTACACATGTATCTTTTTTGTGTTTGTGTGTATATATAGGTAACTGTGTGCTTAAATCTGTAAGATGATTTCTCGGATATAGTATGGTTTTAAGTGCACAGTTATCTATGCACTTACATGCATGTATGTGCATGTGTTTGTGTGTGTGTATGTGTATGCATGCATACACACACACACACATTATTGTTTATTTACATTTCATGAAGGGTTCTGTCTGGTAACTTCACTGTAGAGAAAGTCCACCATACAAATTTTTTGACATAATTTTTCAACTTCAATTTTTCTCTAGCTTTTTTTTTCTTCTCAATAAAATAGTTTTTAACAATTAATGTTGAGATAACTATAGTTATATTTTCTCGGTAAACTTTCGTCATGGTGAATTTTCCTCACAGTCAATTTTCTTCACGGTGAATTGATGGTAGTGAACTCTTCTACGATGAATTGATGGCAGTGAAATTACATGTAATCGCAAAGGGTTACATCGGTCTTTATAAATTATTATTATTATTATTATTGCTAAGATGGCAAGCTAGTAGAATTATTAGCACACTGGGTAAAATGCTTTGCCCATCTGCACATCCTGTGTTCAAATTCCATTGAGGTCAATGTTGCCTTTCATCCTTTTGGAGTTGATAAAATAAGTGCCAGTTGAGCTCTGGGGTCAATGTACCTAACTTAGCCCCTTCCCCAAAACTTCATCAGTCATCTAGTTGCTTGATCTACTGTAAATAGCAGCCAAATCTCCTTTAAGTTACATCTTACTGTCTTGAAAAATGGTAAGAGAAAGCTTTTTATTGGCATGCAGGTGATATAATTTTTTATCACATATAACACACATATAAAGAAACAGGGTAACTTATAATTTATCAACTATTACCTAAGAAATAAGTCTGTGCGATGAGGGGGTGGGGTCAGTGATACACTATTCTTTTTGAAAAAGTAAGGTTGTTAGTAACAAGTGACTATCAGGTTAAGATGGCACTGTATGTAGTACTTCAATCTCTGAGTTTACAAGTATTACCTGTGATTAGCAGCAGTGTCATAAAAGACACCACTTGGAAGTCGACCCCCTATATTTGCACAAATGGTTTACAAGGGTGTTGGTTGGGGAAGGGGCACTCAGATCTAGTATTTTCTAATTCAGTTATTTTATGGAATTATTAAAAAATAGCACCTTGGTAACACCTTCAGTTCAGGAAATGTAATTAAGCAATTTGTTTCATAACCTTGAGGTTTGAGGCTCAGTCTCACCACATGGCACCTTCAGTAAATGCCTTCTACCTTAGTCCCTGGCCAATCAATATCTTGTGAGGGATTTACTAGATGGAAACTGTAAGAAGTCTGTTGTGTACATATGTATGTATATATTAATATGTGAGCATGTGTGTGTGTATGGTGGTTGTCTACTCCTTATGCAGAGTTTGACCACCTTTTTTACTTACACCTTTGATCCATCATAGCATTTGATATGGCTTTTTAAACCAATGTATTGAAAATACACCCACATAGATTGCATATCTGATTTGGATCACCGAGTGCTACAGTTAAGTTCTGAAATTTATGAATCTTAACATGTCTTTTGAGGCCTCCATTAGATTTACAGACCTTATGGCATACATGGCATTGAAAGGTGTGCACAGATATACAGGCAGAATAGTTGGTATATATATATATATATATATATATATATATATATATATATATATATACACACACACACATACATACTTAAATGCATATATGCATACACACACACACACATGCACTAGCACACATACATACATAATGTGTGTGTGTGTATTAGGTATATATGTATGTATGTATGTATCACACGTGTGGTTTTGTCTAACTCATGCTAGCATAAAAAATGACTGTTCAAACGATGATGATGATTCAAAATAATGAATATTTTTTAATGTTTTTTTAAATTTTATAAAACATAAAGCGATATAATGTAGAGATACTTATTAAATCAACCAATAATTTTGATGTACAAAGATAAGTAATTTAAAACTTTCAACAACCTATATTAATTACACAGTCATTTTAATGAATGTTATAGAATTTCTTCCAGAAAGGCATATTAGTTAAATATCTCAATTTAAAGTTGGTAGTTCTAGGTGGCAGTCACTGTAAAATTAAAGACTAAAACCCTTTAATGAGACATGCAGGAGGTGCAGTCTTACAACTTGACCTGGTAAAAAAAAATCATATTCATATTTGGAGAAGGATACTTAACGATAACCAGAAGTAGTCACTTGATACCAGTGAACATGATCTTCAGAAGCTAGACATCTGAAAATTTCCGTGTATGAGTGAGTTTCTGATTGGTTGAAATTTGCTAAGTGAATAGTGGGAGCCAACTCAGTACTGTCGTCAGACACTTCACCATGTGATGTTTTCAATAGATGGAGCTGTGGTCACAGGTTGGCTGTGGGCACTGACACAACTGAATACAAGGATAAAATTCTCTTGTTCATTTGCTAATCTGTTGCCATTCACAACAATATGTGTTTTCATTTCTACTCCATATATACATATACATACATTCATACATACATAATCATCATCATCATTTAACATCCGCTTTCCATGCTAGCATGGGTTGGACGATTTGACTGGAAACTGGCGAACCAGACTCCAATCTGAACTGGCAGAGTTTCTATAGCTGGATTCCCTTCCTAACGCCAGCCACTCCAAGAGTGTAGTGGGTGCTTTTTACATGCTACCAGCACAAGGGCCAGTCCAGCGGTACTGGCAATGGCCACACTCAAATGGTGCTTTTAACGTGCCACCTGAACAGGAGTCAGTCCAATGTTTTGTTCACATGCCACTGGCACAAGTGCCAGTAAAGCGAAGCTGGAAACGATTGCGCTCAAATGGTGCTTTTTATGTGCCACCGACACAGAAGTGACACCGCTGCTGTGGTAGTGATCCCGCTTGGTTGGTGTTGTTAGCGCTCCACTGGAACAGGTGCCAGTCATCGAATTTGGTTCAGTTTCGATCTCACATGCCCCAACAGGTGTTTGCAAGTTGAGTTTAGTGTCCAATAAAGGAAGGTTGTCACCGAATTTGGTTCAATTTCAATTTCGATTTCACTTGCCTCAACAGGTCTTCACAAGCAGGGCTTTGTGTCCAAAGAAGAAAAGGTACACATAAGTGGGCTGGCTACATCCCTGGTAAAGGCCATGGGTTATACTCTCACTTGTCTTGCCGGGTCTTCTCATGCACAGCATATTTCCAAAGGTCTTGGTCACTAGTCATTACCTCGGTGAAGCCTAATGTTCGAAGGTCGTGCTTCACCACCTCATCCCAGGTCTTCCTGGGTCTACCTCTTCTACAGGTACCCTCAACCGCTAGGCTGTGGCACTTTTTCACATAGCTATCCTCATCCATTCTTGCCACATGACCATACCAGCACAATCATTTCTCTTGCACACCACAACTAATGCTTCTTAGGTTCAACTTTGCCCAGGCTATTCTTATTCTAGCAGCTACACTTTCAGCGCACCCTCTCCCGCTACTAACTTGGTCACCCAGATAATGGAAGCTATCAACTACGTTTAGTTTTTCTCCCTGGAATGTGGCAGAAGTTGTTCTCTGCACATTTTCAGTGTTTATTGCTCCTGTGCATCTGCCACATACAAAAACTATCTTGCTAGTTAGCCTTCCTTTGATATTGCTGCACCTCTTATGTGTTCATAGCTTACACTGGGTACATCTTATAGAGTTTCTACCTACGCCTTT
>NC_068985.1:76942381-76947493 GCF_001194135.2 Octopus bimaculoides
AATGAAAGCCAGGTACAGAAGTTTACCTTTGGCTAGGTATTTCTCCTGCAGCTGTCTTACCAGAAATATAGCATCAGTGGTGTTTTTCCCTGGCACAAATCCAAATTGCATCTCATCTAAGCTGACTCTCTCCCTAATTAGTTGGGCTATGACCCTCTCCATGACCTTCATTACCTGATCCAACAACTTAATACCTCTGTAATTATTTGTGTCTAAAGCATCACCTTTACCTTTGTAGCAGTTGACTATGGTGTTGTTACACCAGTCATTGGGTATGACTCTTTTGTGTATCACCTGGTTAACTATAGAGGTGACTAGGCTATAGCCGACACTGCCAGATATTTTGAGCATCTCTGCAGTGATTCCTGATGGGCTGGGGGCTTTCCCTGTCTTCATACTCTTGGTTGCTTTATCTACCAAGGTACTGTCAATTAGAATAGCTGGTCCCTCTGTTGGTTCAACATTCGGCAAACTCTCTTTCTCCGATTCATTCTCTTTATTAAGCAACCTTTCGTAGTGGCGACTCCAAACCTCTCTATGGCCGTGTAGTAAGGAGCTTGGCTCCAGATTCAGTCCCACTGTGTGTCACTTTGGGCAAGTGTCTTCTACTATAGGACTGACCAAAGCCTTGTGAGGAGAAACTGAAAGAAGCTCATATATGTATGTATGTATGTTTGTATGTATGTATGTATGCATGCATGCATGCATGCATGCATGAATGCATGTATGTATGTATGTATGTATGTATGTATGTATGTATGTGTCTTAGTGTCCATGTTTTCCGCCACACACCACTTGATAACTAGTGTTGGTGTGTTTACATCCCTGTGACTTAGCAGTTCAGCAAAAGAGACCTATAGAATAGTACTTGGCTTGAAAAATAAGTCCTGGGATCGATTTGCTTGAATAAAATTCTTCAAGGTAGTACTCCAGCACAACTGCAGTCAAATGACTGAAACAATAGAATATATATATAGATTCAGTAGTATATATAATACCATTTGCTAAAATCAGAGGCAAGGCTCCAAAACCTCTAGAAATTCACAATAAAGATACACACAAGCAATGCAATGAGCATATGAGAAATAGGCTTACCTTTGTGCTGTAAGTAATGTATATTTCAGTAAGTAATGTATATTTCAATACTAATTGATTTCATCCTCTGTATGACCAACATACTCTGGAATCTTCAGTTGAAAATAACATTTTAACATTTACTTCTAAAATATTCACTACATTAGCTCATGTGCAATGCTTACTTAAAACATTCCACTCCATTTAAAAGACAACTATTGTAATCAAGAATAAATTTAAATAAAGATGTATTATTACCGTTATTAATGATATTAATAAGGTAATAATAAGGTAGTTAGCAAGTTCACACCATTACAGACACAATATAAGCTAAATTTAGATTCAGTAGGGTATATAATACCACTTGCTAAAATCAGAGCCAAGGCTTCAAAACTACCAGAAACTCACAATAAAAATACACACAAGCAATGCAATGAACATTTGAGAAATAGTCTTACCTTTATTTAAATTTATTCTCGATCATGATAGTTTTCTTTTAAATGGAGAGGGATGTTTAAAGTGAGAAATGCACATGAGCTAATGTAGTGAATGTCTTAGAAATAGATGTTAAAATGTTATTTTCAACTGAAGATCCCAGAGAATGTTGGTCATACAGCGGGTGAAATCAATTAGTATTGAAATATACATTACTTACTGATGTATTCAATGCAATTGCATTGCTCATGTGTATCCTTATTGTGAGTTTCTGGTGATTATGGAGCCTTGACTCTGATTTTAGCAAATGGTATTATATATGTATATATATATACAGGGTGCGGTGGATATATTATTGTCTAAATTACGCAAAAATGAAAATAACACTGATATCTCATTTCAACAGATATATTTACTACAATTACATAAAAATATGTTGAAATATTAAAGAGTAAATTTATTCAATAAAATTGCCAATGGTTTCAACCACGGCCTTCAGACGACTTCGGAATCTCCTGCAACTCTTCTGGATGGTCACCTTGTTTACGTTGGTGAAGGCTGCTATAACCCTTGCTTTCAGTTCGTCTTTGGTATTACAAGGAGTTTTATTGGTCTCTCACTTAACTGTGCCCCACATATAATAATCAAGGGGATTGCAGTCTGGAGAGTTAGGTGGCCAGATGTTAGGGGTGGTGTGGTTGTAGAAATTGTCTGACAGTCATGGCTGGGTTCTCCTGCTTGTGTGGCATGGTGCAGAGTCCTGTTGCCAGACACAGGGTCTTCCAGCAGCAACCCTCTTGACCCAGGACAGCACTATCTCCTCCAGGCACTTGGTGTAGGCCTCTGTGTTGAGTCTGAGGCTATGTGAGAAGATGAATGGAGACATAACGTCACCATCACTAATGATCACTCCAAGCACCATCATGATGACTGGATGTTTGATTTTTATCATTCTCAGAACATGTTTTGGGGACATGGCAAGCCAACGGTTGTTCTGTGTGTTCACCATCTGATCCTGGCAGAAATTTTTCTTGTCTCAGAAAAACCAAAGCATGTTTGGTTGGAGGGGATACTGGAGTTTGTTCAAAAGCTTCATAGCACGGCATTTCCTCTTGTCCTTGATGGCTTGGGCTAAAAATTGGCCCTTTCTCATCTTGTATGATGAATACCAAATGTCTTCATGCCCTACTTACCTGATAAGAAACTCAGACACTCTCATGTCCCTGGAAATGGACCTGATTGACTTGTTAGGCTTGTGTTTCAAATGACTTAGGCTCAAGTCGAGTGGCTTTCAGTATTATTTTTAGTTGGTCCTTGTATCTGCAAAGAGAGCAATCCCATAGTCTTTTTCCTTGAAGTGAGTTTGCTGAATAAGACACACACACACACACACACACACACACACATATATATATATATATATAAATTCACATTACGATGAACGTAAACAAACAAACAAAGTTTGCTTTAGAAGCTTTGAGATGTCTTAGAAAGTTAAAGAAGTGATTTTAAATTCTCAAACGCGGGATAATGCTAATAATATAGCCTGAACAGGATAAGCTATCCCTATTTTGCAGAAAAAAGTGTTGGCGGCTTAGCCAGTCGGCAACACTTTTTTCTGCAAAATAGGGGTAGCTTATTCTGTTCAGGCTATATTATTAGCATGTGTGTGTGTGTGTGTATATGTATGTATGTATGTGTGTGCATGTGTACATACGTACATATGTTCGGTTGTCCATTCATTCTCATTCATTCATTCATTCATTGAATAGTGTCAGTGCCAAGAGTGATTAGGCATAAGCCAGCTTTAGGTTAGCAAAAGTATGTTTGTGACATATTGCAACTTCTAAAGGCAAATTCATGGCAGTGAATTTTTCTTCTAGATAACTGCAGTAAATTTTCCTTTAGAGTGTTGAAATATGCCACAAACGTATTTTAACTAACCTAAAGTTCGCACATATATATCTATATATATATATATATATATATATATATATATATATATATACATATAGGAGATGATAGTGTACGTACGCCACTATATATTTTTATATATAAAAAATACAAAAATGGGATGAGAATGCAAAACATCCAGACAGACGATACAAAGAAAACAAGGATGGGTCATTCGGAGTTTTCTATCCTCAATCGAGTTCCAGATTATCTTTGCAACTTCGGCTGGTTATACTCAAGATTGTTCCAATCTGGCCAGCCCCAAGGGGAGCAATCTCGAATATAACCAGCCAAAATTACAAAGATAATCTGGAACTTGACTGAGGATAGAAAACTTTGAATGAACAGTCCTTGATTTCTTTGTATCGTCTGTCTGGAAGTTTTTTTGTTGACCCTTTTTTATATCACCTAACTGTCTGGATGCTTTGCGTTCTTGTCCCATTTTTGCATTTTTTATATATAAAAATATACATAATAAATAAGACAAAGTATAAATAATCATCATTAGATATTTATCTTTATTGTAGTAAATTTGGCTTACAGCTGTTTCCAGTAATCATTATAGTTTTGTTATTGATGGATTTACTCAACTGGCTCATTGGTCAGTTAAGAAAAATTGAACAACCTAAAAAATTCATGCTTCTTTCATCATATAATATATATATACTGATATTCAACCACATATGCACACACACGCACACACACACACACACACACACACACACACACACACACACACCGTCTGTTTGTCACGTTTTTCTTTGTTTGTATCCTTCCGTCTCTTATCTAAGGTGCGTCTTCTCATAAAATTCTTTTCATATTTCATGTATCATTTGTCACAAATTTTCCTAATTTAATATTTACATTTGCATGAGGTCAGGGCCATAACCACCAAATGCAATTGACATAATTTTTCTAATGCCTGTTTAATTTATCTTCACAATTTTTCATATCTGTTAAACATTGTAACTAACTTCTGTTACTACAAGATAAGTTTGAAGCACGGTGAATTACAGGAATCTAATATATCAATAATGTTTTCTTTATAAATTATGGAGTGGTCTAGAACATATACACCTTAATGACAGTATACACACATGAAATGTTAGCATGTTATTTTCTGATTTATTATAATATAATATTTGGACGTATCCTACACTGGAGTTTTATCAAATTCTATGCAGATCATAAAAATTGTGAACTCTTAATGTTCAAGAGTATTCTGCTTGGGTTATTTGTTAATTAACTGTTGCTAATTGTTGCTTTAAATCTATTAAATGAACAAGTGCATTTATGATAAACTAGTTCACAGAAGTGAATTTTGAATAGAATGTTACAATAAGTTGTATGATTTTAAGTTTATTGTTGAAATATTTTTTAAATGTACTTACTCTGTCAGATTCTCCAGAAAATGTCAGCTCAATTAGTGAAGAAATGAATACGTTCAAAACCAGAGTTTCAAGAAACTGGAATGAATAATAAAGTATTATACAGTTTATGTTCTGAAACAATGGCATCTAGTATTTCCTTCACAAAGTGGCATTGCAAAAAGTGAGTAAGAACATATATATTTGCGTGTGTGAATATGTATTTATATATACATACATATATATATATATATATATATATATATATATATATATATATATA
>NC_068985.1:76950616-76951960 GCF_001194135.2 Octopus bimaculoides
TTTCAAATTCACTTGCCTCAACAGGTCTTCGCAAACAGGGTTTTTAGTGTCCAATGAAGTAAAGATATGAATAAGTGAGCTGGTTACACTTCTGGCAGAGATCACAGATTATGCTCTCACTTAGCTTGCTGGATCTTCTCACGCACAGCATATTTCCAAAGGTCGCGATCACTAGTCATTGCCTCGGTGAGGCTTAAATTTCAATTGTCGTGCTTCACCACCTCATCCAAGCCTTCCTGGGTCTACTTCTTCCACAGGTTCCCTCAACTATCCTCAGCTATCCTCATCCAACTTCCACAGCTATCCTCATCCATTTTCGCTACATGACCATACCAGCACAATCGTCTCTCTTGCACACCACAACTGATGCTTCTTAGGTCTACCATTTCTCTCAAGATACTTACACTCTGTTGAGTATGCACAATGACATTACACATCCATTGGAGCATACTGGCTTCATTTCTTGTGAGCTTACACATGTCCTCAGCAGACACGGCCCATGTTTCACTTCCATGTAGCATGGCGGTTCATACACATGCGTCATATAGTCTGCCTTTTACTCTGAGTGAGAGGCCCTTTGTCATCAGCAGAGGTAAGAGCTCTCTGAACTCTGCCCAGGCTATTCTTATTCTAGCAGCTACACTTTCAGTGCACCCTCTCCCGCTACAATCTTGGTCACCTAGGTAGCGGAAGCTATCAACTACTAGTTTTTCTCCCTGGAGTGTGGCAAAGGTTGTTTTCTGCACATTTTCAGTGTTTATTGCTCCTAGTTAAAAAAGTAAATAAAGTTGAAAAAGGCACAAAATTATATTTCAGAGAATGTTTAATATTTTCGTTACAGTAAGTGATTTAAAATATAACCAGTTTCGATGTATCCGTCTCATCAAATATTAAAAAAAATTTTTTAGGAAGTCAAAGAGAAAAATATTGGGGGTTAACACTTTGTACCCATGTTTTAGTGCATAGTGAAATTTTACTTCAGAGTCACTCCTTATATACGTTTTGTCTATGAAGGTCTGAGGTGGGGTTCAAGAGTCCAAGTTTCAGGAATTCAATTGAAAAGAAGCCTTTTGAAATTGATAGTTGCTATTCAGAATATGGCCAGCTGTGTGTTTGTGTGTATGAGTATGTTTTTGGAATATATTGTCAAAATATATTGTCATCATCATTTAAGTGTGTGTTGTGGGTGCTTATTTATTGATTTGTATTACTTTTATGTATGTTTGTTGTTTTGATTTTTATCATTAAACATTTGAAATGCATCTCTTTTTCACTTTTAATTAATTAATTGATTTGCTTTCAAAATTCACAAAATGAACAATCCATTAAAACCTACTTCTTTAT
>NC_068985.1:76952064-76964811 GCF_001194135.2 Octopus bimaculoides
TATATATATATATATATCTTCATTCACAAACACACACACACATATGTATGTATATGTGCATGTATGTATGTGTGCATGTATGTATGTATAAGGTCTATAAAAAATAAGACCTTTCAAGGGTTGGAAGAGCTCATGAGCAATCAACAGCCATCCAACAAAATGCGTACACGTGTATGTATGTATGCTCTGGGACATGAAAATATCTGGGTTAGTGTCCAGGTGTGTGGTTGGCCCAGTGGGAGGTGGAGGCCCCTTTGTTGTTGTCACAACATCTCTCTAGAGGTAAACTCTGAGCGAAAACCTGCAACACTGACAATATTCAATGATGTAGACTAATTCTTCCTTTTGAGTTTATGTTGTCTATGTTCAGAGGGTGGGATTGGATTTGTCCAAATCCATTTCCTACTATAACAAATCATCATATACAGGCACTGCTTGAAAAGAACTAAGACCTATCACAAAAATGGCTAATCATAGCCTTTGCATGTGTGGGACTTTTGATCAGGCAAGGGCAGTATTTGAAAACAACTTTGCAGCCATCATGCATATATGTATGTAATAAAATGTGGCTGATCATGCTCCCTCACCCATCAGTTACCAACCAAAATGTATGTGTGTGTGTGTGTGTGTGTGTGTGTGTGTGTGTGTGTGTGTGTTACCAGTCCACCACAACAGAATCCAGATCTTAAAAACAAGTTGTCATATAAAAAACATTGGTGTAAATGCTGGTACCACATAAAAAATCATTAGTGATCATTGGTATTAGGAAGGGCATCCAGCCATAGAAACCAAGCCAAAGAGATTATGAAACTTTGTGTGTCCCCCTGGCCTTGCCAGTTCATGTTAAGCTGTCCAACTTATGTCAGCATGGAAAAACAGACATTAAATGTTGATAATGAAGATGATATATCTATATATAGACTATATGTGAAGTTTTTGTCAAATGCCGCAATGTAATACGCATGTACTGTCAGTGCTCAGTTTAGTTTACTACTAAACCTCTAACTTGAACTGCAACTGAAATATGTGATGTTGAGACTGCCTATCAAAGGTGGCTTGAAGTGATTTCTCCTTGAACAGATGGATATATCTTGAAATAAAAAATGGAAAAGCAAAACATTTGGCAACACTTGAAAAAAACCCATTTAATTTAGAAAGAGAATGTTGACAAATAGAGTCTCTTACAGCTGTTTCTAGAAAAGCCAAGTGTGTGAATCATGATATTAAGTAAGGATTCCGTAATCTGAATATTCCATCATCAGAGCGGGAGAAGTTGGAGAAAAGTAAAAATGAAGAAATATCTCCAATCAAAGATATTAGAATATTCTAATTTATCAAAAATGAAATAAGGATCAGAGTAAAATAGTTATATGTTATGCAGTTTCATGATCAAATAAATAATCCATGGCAAGGAATAGTGGAAGTTACCAGTTCCATTTTTGAATGGAGAGTGAATGAAGGTTGAGTAAGAATAATTTACTATAATGTGGGGGAAAGACAGAATGATAGATATACTAAGGTATGTATATATATACTAGTCTGTATAGTGGGGGTATGTTTGTGGAAACAGGTCAGGAGCTGCATATCATAGACAGATAGATAAAGGGATGAGGAATAGCAGGTGTCAGATACTTTCATCCTGTAGCTGACTACCAGCGCTGGGCAGAGTTCTAGGGTGACAAGAGTTGGAGGGAAGGGATTAGGATAGTAATATAATGGTTGTAAAAGATAATGAAGATCTTGAATTAGAGTGAGCATGATAATACTAGAGGTGAGGGAAGATTCAGGGCTCATCTCGTTATAATGGTACTAGTAATAGATGACCAAAACATTAATTAAAATATTAAAATTTGTAGTGTTAATGAACGTGTTTACTTGTTGGGAATTGAAAAATAAAAACAAGAATTTAAAGATGACCAAATATAAGAAATGTAAAAAGTTCAGTGAAATTATAGTCTCCCGGAATGAAGGAAATATAGTGTTAATTAATGGACGATGGAAACGAGATATCATATAAGTAAAGTAGAGATAAAGATCTTGAAAGTTAAATTTATTGTATACATTTTATTACTCAGTGTATAACTGCAAACCATGAAAAGAGAAGTCTTATTGATGTAATATTAATCATGAGAGTGTTGTAGCTGAAAGGATATTCGATTAGTTATAATCTAGGTGGGATGTGTTAAATATGAATTGATGGAAAGAATGAGATTCTTTACGATAGAGGATAAAAGAATATGATGATACTGTAGGTATACTAATTTTCTGTTAGAATTTCTGATCTGTCCACAACAGAGGAAATATTCAATAACCATGCCACCTATTATAATCAAGCACTTACCACAAGTGGTTTCTAAGAAAAAGTAAAATTCTTGACTAATACTAAGCTTAAGAACTATTTAGCTCAATTACATCCTAATTCTACACACCCCAAAACCACAAAAATGACATTTCCAACAGTAGATCGGAACATTCCACCTAGTGTTCCGAATCTTAAAAAGCAACATATCCAATACCCCCAAAATATTCATACAAAATGTAATTCAACAGAAAGAGCTGTGTCCCTGATACCCACTAGGAAACTAAACTCAGCCCGCCCCAGATTACCTAATAAAAGTGGAGGGAAAACACTACTTTGGTATACTCCCTACCTTCTTAAATGTTAAGGGCTTACCTACCTGAGCAATTCTCTGCCATTATCAAATCTAATTTCCCACCCCACCAAAAGTACCATGCTATCTTTAATTGATCTACCCTTAGATTATCTTATTCCTCTGTACTTAATATTGAATCCATCATAGCCACATCAAATAAGCACAAGCTTAATAGTCATTAACTGCCAAATACTACTAACAAGAATCATAAATAAAAGAATAATAGGGATAATTACAATAATAACAACAATAGTTATGATTATACTAGTAGTTGTTGTTGTAGTAGTAGTAGTAGTAGTAGTAGTAGTAGTAGTAGTAGTAGTAGTAGTAGTAGTAGTAGTAGTAGTAGTAGCAGTAGTAATAATAATAATTACAACAGATATAATTATAATATTACTATTAATCCTAATAACAGAAATGATAATAACAATTAGAATACAAACATTAATGAGAATACTACCAGCAGTGGTGCTACTACTAATACTAATAGCTGCTGTGATGAGAGTCATCATCATCATCATCGTTTAACGTCCGTTTTCCATGCTGGCATGGGTTGGACGGTTTGACTGGGGACTGGCAAGCCAGGAGGCCACATTAGGCTCCACATTAGGCAGCACTGGCATTGGCTACGTTCAGATGGTGCTTTTTATGTGCCACTGGCACGGGAGCCAGTCAGAGTGGGAACACTGGCACCGACCACATTTGGATGGTGCTTTTTATGTGCCATTGGCACAGGGAGCCAGTCAGGCAGCTCCAGCAGTGACCCACGCATGAATGGTGCTTATTGCAGGCCACTGACACTGGTATCAGCCACAACTACAATTTCCATTTGATTGTGATTTGATTTGATTTTGATTTACTTGATGCAATAGGTCTCCTCAAGCACGACATGCCGCCTAATGATTCAAAGGTACTTTCTAAATGGGCTGGTTATGCGACACTGGTGTAGGCTACTGCTGTGATCTCACTTTCTTTGTCAGGTCTTCTCAGTCACAGCATATCTCTCGTCATAGCCTCTGTGAGGCCCAATGTTCAAAGATCATGCTTCACCACCTCATCCCATGTCTTCCTGGGTCTCCCTCTTCCACGGGTTCCTTCCACTGTTAGGGAGTGACACTTCTTCATGCAGCTGTCCTCATCCATACACAGCACATGACCATACCAGTGCAGTCATCTTTCTTCCACACCACATCTGATGCTTCTTATGTCCAACATTTCTCTCAGGGCGCTTACAGTCTGTCGTGTGTGTACACTGACATTACACATCCAGCAGATCATACTAGCTTCATTTCTTTCAAGTCTACGCATGTCTTCAGCAGTCACAATCCATGTTTCACTGCCGTGTAACATGGCAGTTCACACACATGCATCGTACAATCTACCTTTCACTCTGAGCAAGAGGCTCTTTGTCACCAGTTGAAGTAAGAGCTTTCTGAACTTTGCCCAGGCTATTCTTACTCTAGTGGCAACGCTCTGAGCATCCACCCGCACGACAGATATGGTCACCTAGGTAGTGGAAGCTATCAACTACATCTAGTTTCTCCACTTGGCATGTGATGGAATCAGTTTTCTGAGCATCTGCGGTGTTTATTGCCCCTGTGCATCTGCCACACACAAAAGCTGTCTTCCTGGTTAACCTTCCTTTGATGTTGCTGCACCTCGTTATACATCCATAGCTTACACTGGGTACATCTTATGGAGTTTCTACCTACACGTTTTCTACAGATAGTGCAGGACCATCTACCTGAAGGGGTTTGTGATATGTTCGCCTTCCTACTTACAAGCAAATATGTGGTATTGAGCAGAATATTTGCTGTAGCCCATCTTTTATACACACAAAACAATGTTCATGATAACACTTCCAATCATTTAAGATCAGAAGCCATGAGAGCCAGTGACTGGTACTGTATCAGGGCAGTTTTATTATTACTATTACTATTATTATTATTATTATTAGTAGTAGTAGTAGTAGTAGTAGTAGTAGTAACAACATCAATAGTACCAATTATGATAATACCACAAACCGCTAGAATAACACTGCACTTACTCTCTCCCATGAGTCAGGAACATCTATGCTTTCAATTTCCAATACCTACAATAACAGCACAAATGACTGCAGGAGGTTTAATGTGGTTTATAAGTGCATGGTCCTTAATAAACTCCAAAACTCTACCAAGATTTATATTGGAGATACTATTAATCTTAAACAAACATACTCTGTGCATTTAAACTCATTTAAATATGAAAAGCATAGCAGATCTACTTCTCTCACAGAGCATATACACTACCTAAGGAAAAAGAACATACTAAATAACATAGCTTGGTTTATCATTGACTCAGGTTATCTATACCAAGGACTGGTTATGTTTAAGGGAATCTATACAAACACATATCACATAACCCCAAATAATTATTAAACAAGCAACATGAAGACTTCTCTGAATGTGTCCATAATTTCTTTAAATCATTCAAATTTTACTATAGGTTTAATTGCAATAAAACTTCTCACTAATGCATAGTTTAGACATTATATGAACTCAATTAATTAAATGAGTATATCTACAGTAATATCATATCCTTTTATCCTTTATTTTATAGATCCTCATTCTTTCCATTAATTCATATTTAATGTGTCCCACCTAGATTATAACTAACTGAATATCCTTTAGCTGTTACAGCACTCTCGTTATTAAAAGAGCACCAATCAGCCTTCTCTTCTCATGGTTTGGAGTTATATACTGAGTAATGAAATATATATAATTAATTTAACTTTCCAGATCTTTATCTCTAACTTACTTATACGATATGTTTTTCATTGTCCATTATCACTATATTTCTCTCATCCCTGGGTGCTATAATTTCTCTAAACTTAAACTTAATAAATAAATGCTACATATTTATTTTTAATTTGTCATCTTTAAGTTTTTTTTTTATATTCTTCAATTCCCAACTAGTATCATTAGTTCTACAAATTAAAAGATTTTAATTAATGTTATAGGCATCTATTTCTAGCACCATTATAACCAAATGAGCCCTAAATCTCCCCTCATCTCTAGTAGTATCAGGTTCACTATACTCTTTTACTTGTTTCAGTCATTTGACTGTGGCCATGCTGGAGCACCGCCTTTAGTGAAGCAAATCGACCCTAGGACTTATTCTTTGTAAGCCTAGTACTTATTCTATCGGTCTCTTTTTGCTGAACCGCTAAGTTACGGGGAACGTAAACACACCACCATCGGTTGTCAAGCGATGGTGGGGGACAAACACAGACACACAAACACACATACATATATATATATATATATATATATATATATATATATATATATATATATATATATATATATACATATATACGATGGGCTTCTTTCAGTTTCCATCTACCAAATCCACTCACAAGGCTTTGGTCGGCCCGAGGCTATAGTAGAAGATACTTGCCCAAGGTGCCACACAGTGGGACTAAACCCGGAACCATGTGGTTGGTAAGCAAGCTACTTACCACACAGTCACTCCTGTGCCTATAATTCGAGATCTTCATTATCTTTTACACTCTCTATATTACCAAGACAGCAGTAATGGTGACAAGAACAGCACTGGTAATAGTAGTGGCAGTGGCAGCACATCAGGCAGCAAAGACAACAATACAAATAGTTACAATGGCAGCAGTAACACCAATATTGTGGCTGGAAATGTCTGCTATGCCAGAAACAATGGAACCATCAGGATCACACCCAGCACTGGCAGTGACTCCAACAACACTTGCAGCAACAACAACAACATCAGGCCCAGAGTTAATGAAAGAATCATCAGCAGTGGTAGCACATCTAATAGACAGACATGAAAATATTTTGGTTCAACGAGGCACTCTTTTTGGCCACATCTGAACAACCACAGGTCCCCTTTTAGGATACTGGAAATGTGCAACACCATGTCCCCTGGCCAGCTACATATAACACTTAAATGAGGAAGGAACTCCATGTATAATTAAAAGAAGCTCCTTCAAAAACCGGGGACTTATATAAATGGGAGCAAACAATGTAAGCTTGATTGGCAGAGAAAGCAAGAATCCTAAAAATCTCAAGATTTATTTGATCCTAAAAATCTCAAGATTAATTTGAAGCAATATAATGAGATTTGGTAAAGGAAATCTTAAATCAAGATGTTAGCTGACAATTAAAGGGGCAAGACTCTAGTAAACCAATGATGATGATACAGGGGTTAAATATTTTAAACAATATTGCCATATTGTGTAAAGTTAAAATTTAGGGTTATTCAGAAGATTATTAAGAATAATATTATAACAAAAGGATGAACATTTTTTGAATACTTTTGAGTATAAACCAAATTTTACCATAATAGAGGGAGGAAAAGAAATTACATTGAAATAGTTTAATATTTATGCCTATTATATACTTAAATACTAACTTATTAGATGGTATCTATGAAGATTGATCATTGGTATTTACTGGTATTTAATAAAGGAGTACTGAGGCCATATTGAGGGTCAATCTGAAGGTGGACTTTGTCAGTGTAAAATCGCAGGAATCTTTGGGATCCCACTTTCTACAGTTAATAGAGTAATTGTGCAATTCACCAGAGTGAGGAAGAAGTCCACATCACCTCACTCAGATCAACCAGGGTCCTCTGACTGGATCCTTCGGTTTGTTAAGAAAAGTGTGGAGGATGATCCTTGTTGCAAGGCCTCTGACATAGCAGAACAAGTTGATGTCACTCCCAGAACAGCTGCTAGGTATCTCCACAAACATGGCTACTATGTCAGAACAGCAAGAAGGAAGCCACTTCTTCAGCCAGCCGATATCAAGCAGAGAATGACTGGGGCAGTGAAATGGTGGTGAGGCCACTAGCATTTTGGGACACTGTCATATTCTCTGATGAGTCCAGGTTTGCTGTATTTTCTGACAGTGGTCAAGTGTGGGTCTGGAGATTCAGTGATCAAGAATTTGATGTGAAATGATTGCAGCCAACAATGAAACACAGCAGCTATTCTGTGGTGGTCTGGGGAGCAATTTGGAGCTATGGTCAATCAGAGCTAGTGGAATGTGAGGGAAACATAAACTCAGATAAATATGTGTCTATATTGCAGAAAAGATTCCTTCCAATTTTCTCCAGTAGTGAAATGATTAAAGAAGACTCTTTATCTATGTAAGATGGGGCTCCTTGTCACATGGCAAAAAAGACCCAAGATTGATTGGAAGAGACTAGCATTAAAAAGCTTCCATGGCCAAGGCAGTAACCAGATATGAACCCTATTGAACACTTCTGGGGCATAATGGACAGAACACTTTGTAAAATGAACAAGGAAGCATCCTCAAAGGGTATGTCGACTAAGTATTAGATATTTACATTACAATGAGTAATAAATAATTTGAATGTATAATTTCAAATTTGAATAAATTTTAACGATTATAAGAGTGTCTATTTACTTCTGTCGCACACACACATATATATATGTATACATGTTTGTGTGTGTGTATGCGCGCATATATATTTGTGGTGACACCGGCACTTGCGCTGTTTGGGCTTAGCTCGAGTATAAATTTAGTAAAGTGAACGTGTATTTGTAAGCTAATTCAATTTCTGCCAACACTGACTTCATGTAATTACAGCAAATAACTCGGGCTCCTTTTATTGAACCTGTTCGCAGTTAATTTATTTTCGTTTAGTATCTGATAGCTATCTTAGAGGTCCCCTTTGTCAAAAAATATCATTCATAACAGATGTTCTCTTGACATCATTCCCACGTACCTGACTTGGAAATCACAGCCCGAGTTGTTATCTATAATCGTAAAAATTAAAAATAATTCAAATTCAATGTTTTCTAGAAACAATAAACTTCTATAGAGATTAGGATTTAAATTCCAATCTATGAAAAGTTTCACTTCTACAATATTCTGAAAGGAACGAAAAATTATCCAGTAACTCAGGTAATACAAACGAGCCTGGTAAGTGTAAAAAACTAACGGGCATCTTTTGTCAAGTGTACAGGTAATGTTTGTTGTGCACTCGGCTGTCGTTATTTGTTATTAATCTGTGCGTTTGTGGTGCACTCATGTTTGTTGTGTTCGTATGTGTGTAAAGATCATCTGTGTTTTGCAGGGTTGCTTTATTTTTACCCTTAACTTAGAAATGAAGAAAAACATAGGGCTAGATATATGAAATAAGCCATTTGGGGCTGGAAATATTGTGGAAAAACATGAAATTCTTCAAACAGGCAGACCGACTCCTTCATTAAAAACTAAAATGGGAACTCGAACATTCCAGATAAAATGGTATAAACAGATTGATTGAGTTTGTGCAGTTAGCGGCACAGAGAAACTCTACTACTGGCCATGTTTGTTGTTTCAACCAAAAGCTAATCAGTCATGGACAGATGGAGACTATAGCAATTATAAAAACATCCTGAGTGACTGTAAGCATCACAGTAAATCAGTGAGGCATTTAAGTAGTTATAAAAGCTTGAAAACTTTTGGACTGTACGATATTGTGACAATTATTAGTGAGTTTGCTAAACTGAAAAAAAAAAAAACAGCATAACAAAACAGCTGAAGAAAATAGACTATATTTAAAGTAGTTAACAAATGCAGTGTTATACCTGTCTAAACAACAGAAATTTAATAAATAACAATTGGATAAATTTTCAATTACTAACTCTTTTGCATTTAAACAGGCCATACCTGGCCCAAATATTCTACTCATTTTATGTTCATGATAGCCAGATCTGGCCTCTTACACCTACCCTAAAAGCCATTCTAAAAATAAGCAATCACATCATCAAAATCTTGAAGGTACAAGATAATGAATGATTAATTCAAAACAATGTGAATAAATCTACATCACATTTGACAGGGTAATCTGAATGCTAAGTGGGGTTTAAAAAAAATGTTTTTATTGCTTTAATCTCAATAAAACATTAAAACAATTTATATAAAACTTTCCTCTCATATTTAATTTTCTTTGGATCCACTCTTCCAAAGTATTTTCAATAATAAAAGCTTATTTTCAAGACTATATCAAATATATAGAATATATGTCAGAGGCACATGGCTCAGTGGTTAGAGCGTCAGGCACACAATCATGAGATAGTGGGTTCGATTCCTGGACCAGGCTGTGTGTTGTGTTCTTGAGCAGGACACTTTATTTCATGTTACTCCAGTTCACTCAGCTTTAGAAATGATTTGGGACATCACTAGTACCGTGCTGTATCGGCATTTGCCTTTCCCTTGGATAACCTAGGTGGCATGGGCAAATGCTAGTTTTCCTTAAACATTCTTGCTCAGACTTATGCTTAGTAGAGGAACTTTGTAGGTGCAATCCCGTGGTCATTCCTGATCAAAGGGGGTCTTTACCCTTTTATGGCACAAAAGTGCATTTATTAAATATTATTTTCAGCTTTATTTGTTTTAAAACTGCTCTCATTTTTTATGGCACTTATATACTAGGATGTTTAATATATACATATATATTTATGTATGAATGCTCTGGCTATACGTGGTGTATGTGTGTGTGTGTGTGTGTGTGTGTGTGCATACACAATGTATTTTGCTTCTTTTTTGGGGGGTGGGGGGTCTTTTGTGTTCTGATGCAAGATGTCTTGTGTTGATATCCAGCCAATGCATGACATTAAGATTTTGAGTCAATACAGCCAGAAATAACTTCCGAGACTCACTCAAATCATACACTAATAGATGGGTTGAAAATTGACAAGACGAAAGATAGGAATAAATAAAATAACATTAGCTCTCACTTGCAGATATTGAAACTTGGACAGTTTTGGTATTGCCTTGAAAATTAATTGCATTGTTTGAGGTTTATGGTTATAGTTAGGATTTCTCATAGTTCTAGGTAGACCACCAATGCACACACACTCAAATAATAATAATAATAATAATACTCCTTTAAAGGCACAAGGCCTGAAATTTTAGGGGAGGGGACTAGTCGGTTTCATCATCCCCAGTGTTTCACTGGTACTTAATTTATTAACCCTGAAAGAATGAAAGGCAAAATTGACCTTGGTGAAATAATAATAATAATAATAATAACCCATTCTACTATAGGACCAAGGCCTGAAATTTGGCGGAGGGGGATAGTCATTTACATCAGCTGCAGTACTCAACTGGTACTTATTTTATTGACCCTGAAAAGATGAAAGACAAAGTCGACTTTGGCAAAATTTGAACTCATAATGTGAAGACAAACAAAATACCACTAAGCATTTTGCCCAGCATGCTAACGATTCTGTCAGCTCACCACCTTAATAGTAATAAGAGCACTCAGGGAGTGCAAACCTCTGCCAAGGCAAAGTTTAGCCACAGATGATTTTTAAAATGAGAATGTCTGAAATAAACTCGACTATTCTCATAAACAAGAATACTAAAAATGAACCCAACCACTCTCAAAAATTAAGTAAAAAAACAGGAAAAATAATTCAGAAACATTGTCTGGTACCAGATCAATCCCAAAATCTAATCAGTTCATGCCAGTCACGAGGCCAAACATCCCTGAAAGTTTCATCTGAATCCATCCAGTGGTTCTTGAGATATCTTGTCCACGGACAAACAGACATGACTGAAACAATACCTCCACCTTCACTGAGGAGGTTATAATATATACTTGTTTCAGACCTCATTCTTTATCATTCTCTCTCTCTCTGAATGGGTAACCATGTACCTCCTCCATTTCTGTTTCTCTGTTACACTCTAACCTTTTATCATTTGGCACAAGATCACCTCTTCCAATGCCCCGCCTCTCAAAGAATCTTTGTTATGCAAGTTATTTGGTGACCCTGCCAGTGCTGGTGCCACATAAAAAGCATCCAGTCCACATTGTAAAGTGGTTGGTGTTAAGAAGGGCATCCAGCTGCAAAAACCATGCCAAAACAAACACTGAAGCCCAGCACAGTCTTCTGCCTAGCCAGCTCCAGACTCCAGTCTGATTTGGTATGGTTTTCTACATCTGGATGCCCTTCCTAACATCAACCACTCCAAGAGTGTAATGGGTGCGTTTACATGCCACCAGCATGGGTGCCAATTTGCGTGACACCAATATCTGCTATGACTGCAATTTTGCTCGACTTGATGGGTCTTCTCAAGCATGACATAATGCCAAAGTTCTTGGTCATTGCCTCTGTGAGGCCTAACACTCAAAAGGAACTTGGCCACCTAGCCTCTGTGAGGCCCAACGCTCAAAAGGATCTCAGCCACTTTGCCTCCAAACCATGAAAAGTGAAGGCTTATTGGTTTTCTGTTAATGAGAGTATTGTAACTGAAAGGATTAGTTATAATCTAGGAGGGACATGTTAAATATGAATTAATGGAAAGAATGAGGATCTATAAAATAAAGGGTAAAAGGATATGATATTACTGTAGATATACTAATTTAATTGAGTTCATATAATATCTAAACTAAGCATTAGTGAGAATGAGAGGTAATTATTTTACTGCAATTAAACCTGTGGTGAAATTTGAATGATTTAAAGAATTTATGGACATATGCAGAGAAGTCTTCATGTTGCTTGGTTAATAATTATTTGGGGTTATGTGATATGTATTTGTATAGATTCCCTTAAACATAACCAGTCCTTGGTATAGATAACCTGAGCCAATGATAAACCAAGCTATGTTAGTTAGTATGTTCTTTTTCCTTAGGTAGTGTATATGCTCTGTGAGAGAAGTAGATCTGCTATGCTTTTCATATTTAAATTAGCTTAAATGCACAGAGTATACTCTTTTACTCGTTTCAGTCATTTGACTGCGGCCATGTTGGAGCACCGCCTTTAGTCGAGCAAATCGTCCCCAGGGCATATTCTTTGGAAGCCTAGTACTTATTCTATCAGTTTCTTTTGCTGAACTGCTAAGTTACGGGGATGTAAACACACCACCATCGGTTGTCAAGCAATGTTGGGGGGACAAACACAGACACACAAACATATAAGCACACATACGACGAGCTTCTTTCAGTTTCCGCCTACCAAATCCAAGGCTTTGGTCAGCCCGAAGCTATAGTAGAAGACACTTGCCCAAGGTACCACGCAGTGGGAATGAACCCGGAACCATGTGGTTGGTAAGCAAGCTAC
>NC_068985.1:76964821-76965748 GCF_001194135.2 Octopus bimaculoides
GACACTTGCCCAAGGTACCACGCAGTGGGAATGAACCCGGAACCATGTGGTTGGTAAGCAAGCTACTTACCACACAGCCACTCCTGCACCTATGTTCATTTAAAATTAATAGTAGCTCCAATATAAGTCTTGGTAGAGTTTTGGAGTTTATTAAGGACCATGCACTTATAAACCACATTAAACCTTCTGCAGTAGACATTTATTCCTAACTTTGAAGTTGCAATTGGATCTATTTGGTTTAGGAGTTTTTCCGCTAAGTGAATTCAGTCTGATCTCCACATATTCATTGTTTTCAATATCATTTGTGCTGTTATTGTAGGTATTGGAAATTGAAAGCATAGATGTTCCTGACTCATGGGAGAGAGTAAGTGCAGTGTTATTCTAGCGGTTTGTGGTATTATCATAATTAGTACTAATGATGTTGTTACTACTACTACTACTACTACTACTACTACCACAAATATTATTAGTGCTATTATTCATGTTATTATTACTATTACTATCATCATGACAGCTATTAGTATTAGCAGTAGCACCACTGCCTGTAGTATTCTAATTAATGTTTGTATTCTAATTGTTATTATCATTTCTGTTATTAGGATTAATAGTAATATTATAATTATATCTGTTGTAATTATTATTATTATTATTCAGTAGTTTTATTTTTATAACGTGCTTTCACTTCACTACCGAGTGCAGCTCTGTGCGCCTTGGGTATGTGCTGTGGTTTGCTGTGGTGCTCTTATGTTTACTGTATTGAAAGTGTTTTGCGTAGAATGTGTGCAGTACCCAGTAGTGCAATTTTCTGTATGTTATATATATTTGTAAGTCCTGCTATTTTTGTTATGTATTTGTCTGAATATTTTTTTATTATACCTAAGGCACCTACTATGATAGGAATTGTTTCTGTTTTTAGATTCCACATTC
>NC_068985.1:76965858-76968358 GCF_001194135.2 Octopus bimaculoides
CATGATCTTTGACAACTATATCTGGTCTATTTGCCTTAATTTCTCTATCTGTGTGTATTGGCATATCCCAGAGTATGGTTGCTTTCTCGTTTTCTGTGACCTTTTCTGGCGTGTGTTTATACCATCTTTTTTCTGTTGTTATTCCATAATGTTGGCATAGCTTCCAGTGTATATAGGTCCCAGCTCTGTCGTGTCCGTGAATATATTCCTTCTTAGCCAGGACTGGGCAGCCAGAGATAATATGATTTATTGTTTCTTGTCGATCTCCACATATTCTACAGTTACTTGTTATATTTATTATTATTATTATTATTATTATTATTATTATTATTATTATTATTACTATTACTATTATTATTATCATTATTATTGCTAAGGTGGCGAGCTGGCAGAATTGTTAGCGTGCTGGACGAAATACTTAGCGGTACTTCGCCCATTGCTACATTCTGAGTTCAAATTTCACCGAGGTCGACTTTGCCTTTCATTCTTTCGGGGTCGATAAATTAAGTACCAGTTGTGTACTAGGGTCGATGTAATCGACTTAATCCCTTCCCTCAAATTTCAGGCCTTGTGCTTCCATTAGAAAGGGTTGTTATTATTATTATTTAGCAGTTTTCTTTTTATCACATGCTTTCACTGCTCTACCAAGTGCAGCTCTGTGTGTCTTGGGTATGTGCTGTGGCTTGTGGTAGTGTTCTTATTTTCACTGTATTGAAAGAGTTTTACATAAGATGTGTGCGATGCTTAGTATTGCTATTTTCTATATGTTATATATACTTGTATAGTGAAGGCGCATGGATCAGTGGTTAGCGCGTCGAACTTACGATCGTAAGGTTGGGAGTTCGAATCCTGGACAGGGTTGCGTGTTGTGTTCTTGAGCAAGACACTTTATTTCACATTGCTTCAGTTCAATCAGCTGTAGGAATGAGTTGCGACGTCACTGGTGCCAAGCTGTATCAGCCTTTGCCTTTCCCTTGGATGACATCGGTGGTGTGGAGAGGGGAGGCTGGCATGCATGGGCAATTGCTTGTTTTCCATAAACAACCTTGCCCGGACTTGTGCCTTGGAGGGTAACTTTTTAGGTGCAACCCCATGGCCATTCGTGACTGAAGAGGGTCTCCAATATATACTTGTAAGTCCTGGTGTTTTCGCTGTATATTTGTTTGAATATTTTCCTTATTATTATTATTATTATTACTATAATCATTACTATTGTCCTTATTGTAATCACCCCTATTATTATTATATTTATGATTCTTGTTAGTAGTGTTTGGTGGGTGATGCCTATTAAGCTTGTGCTTATTTGATGTGGTTACGATGGTTTCTATGTTAAGTGCTGAGGAATAGGATAATTTATGTGTAGATCAATTAAAGATAGAGTGGTACTTTTGGTGAGGTGGGAAATTAGATTTGATAATGGCAGAGAATTGCTCAGGTAGGTAAGCCCTTAACATTTAAGAAGATGGGGAGTATACCAAAGTAGTGTTTTCCCTCTACTTTTATTAGGTAATCTGGGACATGCAGAGTTTACTGGGTGTTAGGGACACCATTCTATCTATAGGAGTATATTTTGTATGAATATTTTTGGGGAGTAGGAAAGACAGTTGAATATGTTGCTTTTTAAAGTTTAGAGCAATAGGTGGAATGTTCCTGTTTACTGTTGGAAATGTCTTATTCATGGTCTTGGGGTGTGTAGAATTAGGATGTAAGTGAGCTAGATAGTTCTTAAGCTTAATATTAGACAAAAGTTTTACTTTTTGCAAGAAGAAACTTGCGGTAAGTGCTTGACTATAAGTGGCATGGTTATTGAATATTTCCTCCTTTGGAGACAGATTAGAAATTCTAACAGAGAAAATTAGTATATCTACAGTATCATCATATCCTTTTACCACTTTTTTATAGATCCTCATTCTTTCCATTAATTCATTTTTAACACATCCCACCTAGATTATAACTAATCGAATATCCTTTCAGTTACAACACTCTCATGATTAATATTACATCAATAAGATTTCTCTTTTCATGGTTTTCAGTTATACACTGAGTAATAAAATGTATACAATTAATTTAACTTTCCAGTTCTTTATCTCTACTTTACTTACATGATATCTAGTTTCCATTGTCCATTAGCCCTATATTTCCTTCATTCCTGGAGACTATAATTTCAGTAAGCTTAAACTTACTCTTTTACTCTTTTATTTGTTTCAGTTATTTGACTGTGGCCATGCTGGAGCACCGCCTTTAGTCGAGTAAATCAACCCCAGGACTTATTCTTTGTAAGCCTAGTACTTATTCTATCGGTCTCTTTTGCCAAACCGCTAAGTTACGGGGACGTAAACACACCAGCATTGATTGTCAAGCGATGTTGTGGGGACAAACACAGACACACAAACATATACACACACACACACATACATACATATATACATATATACGACGGGCTTCTTTCAGTTTCCATCTACCAAATCCACTCACAAGGCTTTGGTCGGCCCGAGGCTAT
>NC_068985.1:76969837-76973741 GCF_001194135.2 Octopus bimaculoides
AGAGGGCAAATGTCTGACCATTATATATTTTTTATGGATTATTCATTTTGTGAATGTATTTAAAAAAGTTTTAAAAAATGCATTTCAAAAGTTTAATGATAAAAATCATAACAACAAACACACATAAAAAGCAATATAAATCAATAAATAAACAGACACCTATAACACACACACTTAAACATTTTCTTTGAATCATAATATATGAATTTACCAATTTTGTTGGCTCTACGTAGATAATTGAATAACCGTCTGTTCAAGACAAACCTTGATACTCTTCCTTGCCCTTCTTTGATTTGCCTGTCTGCCAGTACTAAGTTCCTATCAGCTTTCACTCAGACAGTCATCAGGCACAATCTTTCAGGTATGAGAAAATGTATGGCATTTATGCATAATAAACGGCAAAAATATTCTTCTTTTTTAAACATCCCTCCACTACATATGAACAAATTTAGTGATTATCTCATTTCTATCTCAGCAAGTACACATTTGCTGAAATGATTAACAAGATATTAGTCATTGAGTTAATGTTCTCTTTCTATTTCTTTTTAAGTATCTAATGCTCATTAATACTAAATTTATCAACATTAAATTAACTTATTTTCCATGACAGTCTCATTATCTACTCATGTTTAATCTGTGTGTGTGTATGTGTGTGTGTGTGTGCGCGCGTGCGTGCATGCATGTGTGTATGTGTGTGTGTGTGTGTGTGTGTGTGTGTGTGTGTGTGTGTGTGTGTGTGTGTGTGTGTGTGTGTGTGTTTTGCCTTAGAAACAACTGCAGGGGTATCAAACTGTTGGACCAGATCATGAAAGCTTTTGACTGGTGGTCTCTAAGGAAGTTCGTAGATGAGTGGCTTGTTAGAGCTGTATAAGCCATATATAGTGGTGCGGTCAATAGGGTGAAAATCTGCCATGAGTACAGTGATGAATTTAGTGTACAAGTAGGGGTTCATGAGGGCTCAGTTTTCACTTCACACTTCTCATCAGAGTCCTTCAGGCCATAACATCAGAGTCCTTCAGGCCATAACATCATAATCCTTCAGGCCAGGAATTTAAAACTGGTTGCCTGTGAGAACTACTATATGTTAATGAGCTTGCTCTTATTGCAGAATCTATAGCAGAATTGGAGAAGAAATTCCAGGTGTGGAAGTAAAACCTGGAATTAAAAGTTCTTAAAGTTAATCTAGTGAAGACCAATGTTGTTATCAAGAAAGCAGATAAGACTCTCTTTCCCTCAGGTAAATGACTCTGCTCAGTATGTAGGAAAGATGTTGGAAGAAATTCCATTCATTGCACCCAGTGCTAGCTATGGACACATAAGTGGTGCAGTGGAATCACAAGTAGGTTAGCAGAGAAAGTCATCTTTGTATGTGGAAGATGTGCAGGAAAAATAAGCATTAAGAACACATGGGAATCAGACTCATTCAAATGCCAGGTGATCTAGGTGATCAAATTAACTGTGGTGGAGGATATTCTCAAAGTATTGTTACTAGAATTAGAATAGGATGGAGGAAGTTCAGAGAACTATTATCTCTGCTGGCAGCAAAGGGACTCTCAGAGTGAAAGGCAGATTGTATGTGTATGAATAGCCATACTCCATGACAGTGAGACATAGGTTCTGAATGTAAAAGATATACCTAGAATTTAAGAGGACTGAAGCTAGTATGTTTTGATGGCTATGCAATGTTAGGGTGCATGTACAACAAAGTGCAAATGTGCCAAGAGAAAAGTTGAGCATAAGAGGAATCAGATGCATGCCTACATTGAAGAGAAAACTACATTGGTTTGGATATATAATATGTATGAATGAAGACAGCTTAATAAAGAAGTGCCAATCGCTTAAAGTGAATAGAAACTGAGGAAGAGAAGTTGTGAGAACTGATTTCAAGATGTTGGGCCTCACAGAGATGACACTGGACTGAGACGTCTAGTGATATGAGGTTCTCGAGAAGACCTGCCCACCTCTGCAAAACTGAACTCTGGGAGCACTGTTTGTCCCATCCACATGTAACACTGTTTTCACACATCCTAGCCCAAAATTTCCTCCTCCTCCTATTTTCTCTTTTTTATGCATATCTTTCCCTCCCCACTCATGCAGCCCAATCCAGTCCTCCCTGCTCTGCCAACTGTATCATTGCTACCCTGTCGTCCCCATTCTATATACTCAGATTTCACCAGTCACTGCACCCCTTTCTACCCCCACTTCACCGCCTTTCTGTATTCACATGAACTCTCTACTTTGCACCCTTGGTAATGCTCTACCATTTCATTTATATTCACATCCTTGTACCTTGAGAGTATGCCCTGGCACATCGCCACCTCTCTCACCTTTGCTCTATCTCATTCTTGATCTCTTCCACTCTCTCCCTCTCCCTCTCTCTATCTTTCTTTCTCTCCCTCTGACTGGCATAACCATGTATCTCATCTACAGCAACACCCTATCTAACTTCTCATCACTTGGTACAAAGCCACCTCCTCCAATACTACCCACTACCTCAAAGGATCTTTACCTTGCTGGTACTAGTGCCACATAAAAAGAGCATTCAGTTCGCTTTGTAAAGTGGTTGGCATTTAGAAAGGCATCCAACTGTAAAAGCCATGCCAAAGCAAACCTTGCCAGTATTAGTGCCATGTAAAAAACACCTTAACCCACTTTGTAATGTGGTTTGCACTAGGAAGTGTGTCCAGCCATAAAAACCATGCCAGAACATATAGATGTAAATACACCAAGTCAGCTCACAGCATCGTCTTATCAGACTGCGGGACACATGCATTTCACAGTGGTTATCTCCTCTTCAACCACAGATGTGGTCATCTCCTCTTCAACCACAGATGTGGTTATCTCCTCTTCAACCACAATGACTGGCTGTGCTATTCAGCAGCTCTTCATAAATAAGTACAGGGCTCTCTTACAGGTTTGAATATGCCCGAAGCATATTTGGACTAGTAACAAGTTTATATTTATACGCATCACTGCTTAACAATGTTACCCTGTATTTCGTTTACGGTGAGTTGCTAAATAGTACAATCAGTTATTGAATAATGAGGGAAATATCATAAGAGGAACCTGTCTCTCATGTCAGTTCGCAGTGCTTCCTTTCCTGGTTTCTGTGGCTAAAGAGGAGATAACTACTCTGAAATGCATGCATCCCAGAATCTGGTTAGGTGGTGCTGCAAACTGAGTTGCTGTGTTTACACCTATTTGCCTACAGCAAGAAATTTTCTTCATGACAAAATATTGAATCGTTTTGTTACAAGTTCAAATATGCCTCAATCATATTTGAAATGGTAACGAGTTTGTATTTATACAAATCACTGTTTAGCACTTTTATCGTGCATTTTAATTACAGCAAGCCACTGAATAACACAATCAGTCATTGAATGATAAGAATATCATAAGAGGGACCTGTTTCCTGTGTCAGTTTGTAATGCCTCCTTTTCACTTTCTGTGGCTGAAGAGATAACTACTTCAAAATGCATGCATCTCACAGTCTGGTAAGATGTGGATATGAGCTTACTTGGTGTGTTTACACCTATTTGTCTACAGTGAGAAATATGTTCTCCATCAGATAAAAAAAAAAAACAGTGAATGGCTTTCTTACATGTTCAAATATTTCTCATCACTGCTTTGTGCAGTCACCCCTACCTTTCCTTCATTGGACACTAAACTCTGCTTGTGAAGACCTGCTGAGGCAAGTGAAATCGAAATCGAACCAAATTCAAGGACTGGCACCCATGCCAACCTCTCCATCATTGGAAACTAAACTTGGCTTGCGAAGACCTGTTGGGGCAAGTGAAAGCGAAATCATGATGGCACCTGTACCAGTGGAGCGCTAAGAGTACCATCCGAGCGTGATCATTGCCAGAGCAGCTGTCTGACTTCTGTGCCAGTGACATGTAAATAG
>NC_068985.1:76977222-76980091 GCF_001194135.2 Octopus bimaculoides
TGGGGGGGGGGACACATATCAATAGAAACCGGGTCCATGAGCCTGGCTAGGCTTTAAAAAGGGCGCACAAAGAAAAAAGACTACAACAAGCACATTGTATTACATGTGTGTGTGCGCGCGCGTCTTCGAGTCTGATTGTCCCACCACACTGCTTAACAACCGGTGTTTGTGTAAGTTACGCCGCCGTAATTTAGCTGTCAGGACCCCCCCCCCGCCACCGGATAAAAATAAACAAAAACAAAGAGCGATGGAATAAGTACCAAGTTTAAAAGTATTGTGATTGGTTCATTCGACTAGAATTCCTCATAAGACTAAAACAAGTAAAAGATAATGTGTGTGTGTTTATATATAATTCCCGGATCATTGGATAAGGTCGGTTTCCCGGATTTTGTGGCTTATGTATTCTTTCACTGAACTGGACACAGGTCGGTCGCAGGTTTTTTTCATTTGTGTCAGCTGAGTCGACTGGAGCAACGTGAAATGAAGCGTTTTACTCAAGAACAGAACGCACCGTCCAGTCTAGAAATCGAAATTACAATCCTACGGTCATGAATACAACACCCTAACAACTAAGTCACACGTCACTCTCTCTCTCTCGCTCTCTCTCTCTCTCCACACACACACACCCACCCATTCACACACATTTCTAAGAAAGGAAATGTTGGAGTGGTTTCCCCTTTACCTTCTCCCGCTACATAAACAACTGATATATTATTCCCAGCAACACGTATCGTATTAACAATATCATAAAACACTGCTTATAAAACACAGTGTAATCCATCTCAAAGCTTCGAACTTGAGATAGTGAACTGGTAGTCCAAGACTGTTCGCTAAGCCGATTGAACTCTGGGCTTATGTCGAACACCTGTTGTCGCATTCGAGAAGAGTACAACTGTCGAGCGAATCCGTAATTAAGATCGTTCCGCCGCCCTTCCTGAATAGGGAGGAGCGGGCCTGTTTTCTCTCGGTAATTGCTGTTGCGAAGGAGGTAGTATGGAAGACTGGAGTGAAAGGAATTGCGACAGGCATTTTCATCTCCAGCCTCGGGTTAATTGACTTTTTCGTTTTCCACATGAAACGAAAAATAAGGTTGGAGAAGAAATGCCTATCGCAAAGTGTGCTTCGTGAAAGATGGAAGTCCGTAGCAAGTATGTTGCGAGCGAAAGAACCTTTTTTAAGCGAGAACAAAAAAAGGAAAAAACAAGGTTTTCAGTGTAAGAATGTGGCTTGTAGGGTCGACCGCGTCCTCCGCTACATTTTTTGCTAATCATTCATTCGCATGTTATTGTATATATTAAAAATTGTTTATTCATACGTTCGTCCCATTCGATCCCCTGATCCCAATATTTGTTTTGTCTGTCCTCGTATCGTCCCCTCTTTTTCTTAACCTTATATGGTGAATAAAGAAATTTACATACTTTTAAGTTAAGGTTAACATATTTCGGATACGGAGCATAAAAACAGGTTAATCAGACGTAATATATGCAAAAACAAAATCAAATAAAGTAGCCAATGAGAGCTATTGTTTTAATCTAACAAAAGACGGAAGACATCTCCAGGCATGTTACTCTAATTGTCAGCGTAGCTTTTTAACGGTGCCCTGCAAGAGAGGTCACTCAGCATAAATAACGCGCGCGCATCACTCTCTCTCTCTCACACACACACAATATATATATGGAAATGGATGCGTGGCGTTCAATCAAATGATAATATAGCACACACACACACATATATATATGCATACACACACATGCATATATGGGTGCAGGACGTCAGCAACAGTAAACAACATGAAATACGAAAACAGATGAGTTCAGTACGCAAACAACGAGAGAAACAAATGGAGGACAGGGCAAGTAACACAAAGAATGACCCTTCATCATTTGTTGGCTGTCTATCTACTCCTCATTTCGAGCATTGCACCTTGGGCAAGTGCCTTCTACTGTAGCCTCGCGTCGACCGAAGCCTTTTGAGTGGATTTGGTAGACGGAAACTGAGAGAAGCCTGTCGTACGTGTGTGTGTGTGTGTTTGTCTTCCCTCCCCTCCATTGCTTGACAACCGATGTTACGTCCTCGTAACTTATCGGTGTGGCAAAGAGACCGATGGAATAAGTACTAGGCTTACAAAGAATAAGTCCTGGGGTTGATTTGTTCGACTAAAGGCGGTGCTCCAGCATGGCCACAGTCAAATGACTGAAACAAATAAAAGAATAATATAAATATAACTATAATAAGGGCACTAATGAGTAGCCCCACATGCTAGAAATAGACATTATTTACTCCATTAGCACAGATTGAAAGCGAGGGAAGTGAACAGAGATGTTTTTAAAGAAAGGGTTTAACAATAGATCGATTTCTAGTTTGTAATGGGGTAAATAATGTAATTCTTAGAGCCATTGGCGTCTATTTCTAGCACGTGACGCTACGCATTAGTGCCCTTATTATAATTAAATGTATATCTTCTCATATAATAATGAGCGTAGTGTTTTTATATATTTGTATATATATTTGTCCGAAATCATACAGTAGGAGAGTGTGAGAGAAAGCTTAGTATAAGTGAAGGGAGAGAAGAGAAAATAGTAATTCAGTGAAGGAGAAGTAGTGAGAGTAATAGCGATGACTGACAGGGAGTGAGAGAAAGTAATAATAATGAGAGGCAGTGGTAAAGAGAATATCGTGTTCACTACACGTCATTGAGGAGGTGAAGTGAGAGTAATAGCTGTGATACAAACGCAGTTTGGGCACGTGTTTATATTTTTGTCATCGTGTATTTACACACACGCACACACGCGCGCGCACACACACATACACACATACATACATACATACATACATACATACATACATATAAAGAGAAAATTAGGGATAA
>NC_068985.1:76980203-76981001 GCF_001194135.2 Octopus bimaculoides
ACTATCATGTCCGGCATATCCTACTACATTAAATATGCCTGCAGAGGCTTCTCTATAAAATAGGGTTAGAGGAACTCAGAAGAATCATTACACAGGTGAAATGTTTTGATTACATTTTACGGGGATCAGTTGCTCTAATATTTCAGTTCCAATGTGTGTCTGTGCGTATTTACAGTGTATAGCGTTCGTTATCAAGTTCACTGATAATTTTAGTTGAACCCAATGAGAGGTTTGCTCAATGCGACCGAGATCTTCGTGCTGTCCATCAAGGATTTTTTCATTCATGGAAAAATACTTAGTGGAAGTATGAAAGGAGAGGAGTCCTTTATTTCGCACATCAACCTCCGTCCCAGTGAGACAACCCTTCCCTTTAGTATGAGTAGACAGTTTCATGTTATCCCAGTATTTGCAATGACTAGAAACAAATCACAAAGGTAAAGCTTCAATAATGTTGACATCATCCTATCATCACTAGTATTCAGCCATAGACAACTTTGTTTAAGCTAGCGTTGACAGTAATATTTTTATTATCTTATATTCTTTCTATTTAACCTTACTATGATAGTGCCCACATTGGGGAGGGTAGAATACGAGATTCTGTCTGTTATACCTATGGGAAGCAGGGAAGTTTTTTCTAAAATTGCCATAAATTTCCTATACATGTTTGTAGATATGGCACAATTGAAAGGAACGTTATACTAGATCAAATCCTTATTTTCAGACCTCATACGTATGTAATGGTGGAATCTACCTGCTCTTTCAATGTCTCCCAAAATCGCGACTTGATTATTAAATATG
>NC_068985.1:76981101-76982215 GCF_001194135.2 Octopus bimaculoides
TATATATATATATATATATATATATATATACTTACATAGATATATACATATATAAATATATACTTTTTTTAAGTGGCACCTGCATTGGTAGAGTCACCAAGTAACCTTGCAAGACAAGGAATCTTTGAGAGGGATGAGGGCATTGGAGGAGGTGATCTTGTGTCAGATGATGAATGGTTAGAGTGTGACAGAGAGACAGAAATAGATGTCTTGTTGTAGAGGAGGTACATGGTTACCCAGCCAGAGAGAAGGAGAGGGAGAGAAAAAGAGTGAGAGTTAACAAGAAAGAGGTGTGCTATTGTAAAAGAGATACATAGTTACCTAACCAGAGGTAAGAACAAGAGAAGGAGGGAGACAGATTGATCAAGAATGAAGGCAAAAACAGGTCTGTTGCTGTAGATGAGACATGTTTTACTCAACCAGAGGAAAGAACAACAGAAGAGAAACAAGAGCAGGAGAGAGATGGCAACAAGTGTCAGAGTATACTTGCAAGGAATGGGGATCAGGGCATAAGTGGGATGGTACAGTAAGGAAGAGAGAGACGAATGGTGGCAATTGCTGGAAGGGTATTGCCAAGAAGTCATGAGTAGGGAGTTGGCATGGGGTATGCTGTGACTGGTGAGAATCTGGGTATATAGAGGGGGAGGGGATGGTAAGGAACAATGGTACAGTGAGAACTAGATTGGGAGTGTGGGAGATAATCAGTGTATGAAGAGGAAGAGAAGAGAAACAATTTTATTCATTACACTTACGGATTGCATACTGAAGAGAAAAGAAATTATTGGACTTCTATCTACACACAGCCATTACAGATTATTACAAAGGATTTTACCATGGATTTATATTATTTTTTCAAAATTTTTAGCCCAAGTTTATACCAATAACTTTTTAAATAATACCTTTATCATACGATTTTAAATAGCATCTCTATTGTTCAATTGACTACACAGAAATTCACCCTTTTCTCTGATGAGTGGATGTACTACCTAATAATGATTATCAATTTTGGATTTCATATCAAAAGGTAATACATTCATGAAACAATTGTAAGATATCTCAAACCATTTTTTTAATAACCATAGTTACACTTTATATATTTATTTATTAATACAAT
>NC_068985.1:76983722-76985866 GCF_001194135.2 Octopus bimaculoides
ATATATATATATATATATACACATATGTGTTTATATATATGTATATAAAATCAAAATAAGCAACAAGGATATCCAAAGTTAATGCAGTACGATCGTTTCATGTGACTCCATTTATTCAAGCAATGTGAACATTACATCAAATGTAAAATGTGGAGCAATCCTCAGCTGCACAAAGATATAGAAATTTACTGAAATTTCATTTCAACAGGACATATTGTTGTAACAACATTTAAACTCTCCAAGTAGAAAGGAAGAATACAAAAAACCATTTTGACTTAGCCAGACCATACAGGCTAGTAATTAATTCTAAGCAGATTTTTAAATGTCACTGTTTTTTTTTGTTTCATCTTATCAGACCTAGTGATTCAAAGCTTAAGAGGGTACCAGCCATTTCCTTATAGGCAAAGGGAAAGGGGTATACATGGATGATATGATTATAAAGATTCTTTGGGTTTATTGGCAAACTACTATAGGTTGGGGGGGGGGGTTCTCTACTAGCAGACCAGTTTATAATGGAGCAGGGGAAGCTTTAACATAAGGCACCTACGTCAAAAGTATATAAAATAAAGTTGCTATATGTGTACAGATACAGTATATGTTTATTCATAGTTTTCATTAATCAGAATAATGTATCAGTATTGTTTTACATATGCTAAATTAGGAAAATTTGAGATACCAATATTTGCTTAATTAATATGTGAATAAATAAAAGTTAATTATAAATTAATGATGAAATAAAAAATAAAAATAAATAGTGTATAGTAATGTAACTAATCAATCAATGCAGTATGCAAAAACCATGAAGTAGTATTAATTTTAAATGTTCTGGTAAAGTACATTTAGACTTATTTACACCAATATAAATGTAATGAACCATAGATAAGATGTGAAATTAAAATTTTTTTATATATATTGGACTAAAATTTTTTTTTAAATGAAACATATATCTAACATTATTTAAAGGACACATAAGAGATAAAATTTATTTTATAACTACTGTAAAGAATTGATACATAGGATTTACATGGTTTATAATGATGGAGTCATCAAGGTTTAAGAAACTGATAAAATGAATGATTGGAATTAACATAGAATATAATGGTGAAAATTAAACCTATATATCTAATATCATTTAAAGGACACATAAGAGATTTTATAACTAATGTAAAGAATTAATACATAGGATTTACATGGTTTATAATGATGGACTCATCAAGGTTTAGGAAACTGATAAAATAAATGGTTAGAATTAACATAGAATACAATGGTGAACTAAACAACTAATAGAGAACATGATAATTATGTACTAATTTAATTAAACCACACTATCTTAAATTATCAGGAACTTGTGTTAACTAACATGGGCGAAGTACAAAATAATAATGGAACAAGCATCAGATTTATTCTAGTCACCAATAAAATAACAATAATAATAATACTACCACAAACAATGGAATAATGGAATAACATGAATCTTTTAGGGTCAGGCATCAAATAAAATTTTAAAAGGTTTGAAAACTATTAAAAACTATTAAGAAATTTCAAAACATCCTATTCTTTTAAGTTAAATAAAGTAAAGTAAATAAGATACACACTAAACTAACAGCAATAGCAAAAGTGATGTGAAAAAAAATTTAAGTAAAACTATATACCATCAATGGATAAAGTTAAAATTTTAGTTTTCACAGGAAGATTAGACATTAATGTGAGAGATGAAAAATATGCTATAAAAGTTCAATTTCAATTTAAATATGTACTAATTATAGCCTAAGATAAACATGGTAGATGTTAAAATACCACACTATTTAAGTTTGCTACTTTTAAGAATATTTAAAAGTGCGAGTGGAACAGTGTACACACAATACTCTAAGGTTTAATCTGTTATTAATCAGGTTAGAACTGTTTCTAAGTTTTAAAATTTCCTATGTTTCCATGGAACATAGTTCACATCAATATCTGCTATTTCTATAAGGTTGGGCTTTTCTTATAATTTCCCATTTAAGGCTAAAACTAGTACCACTTTCCTTTAATTCCCAAATTTTATTTGATAACGACATACAATTTGCCTTACGTTTAAGTCTAAAAGATGACAAGTGGTTATATATACGCTGTTTCAAATTAATCGTACATCCCAAGTAAATATA
>NC_068985.1:76987271-76989494 GCF_001194135.2 Octopus bimaculoides
AAAAAAAAAAAAAAGAAGAAAAAAAAGTAAGTCTGTAACAAAATTCGAAAGCAAAAAAAAAAAACTGTAACCTTTACTCTTCTGAAATCACTGTGGATATATTTCGGTTATGTGCTTGATAAACATCTGAAAGTTCTCCTACGAATTCTCACACTTCATATCATAGTAATCACGGTACATTGCCTCATCAATATGTGACCATTTCATGTTACCACATGATCCACTTTTGTATTTCAGTCTACGTTTTATCCGTGACCAGAATGCCTCTACACTATTGGTACAGACCCCACTAACGGGATCAACAAAATTCCGTGAATGGTTCACGGTACCATGAATGTATCCCAGTTTCTGAAGATTTTGGTAACTGGGCCACATATCCGTGAAAATCGTAGTTCCTGGCGCCACATTTTCAAAGATTGCAGCTTCTGAAGTTTCAGCCTTTCTATCAGTTATATGTTGTAGGTAGCCCTTTTTCTGAGTGACATCGTAAAAGCCTATCACCCAAAAGTTTTCAACCATTCTGCCAACCTCATATTTCCTCTTGAAAAGCAGGCTTTCATCCACTCATACAGGTGTGGTTCAGTCCACCTAATTTTTTCTTATCTTTCAGTAACTTGGCTGAACATATTTCTCGGCAGTAATCGTACCATTGAATGGCTGTGTCGTTGCTAATATTGTTCCAACTCATGGAACAGGTTACTGGCAATTCAGATATAAAGTCTGCTATTATTTGAAATAATGTAAACACTGTCAAGTGGCATTTCTCTTAAATTCTATGGGGAGGGGGGGTCGAAGTGGGGTGTTAGGGAGGTGGAATTCAAAAAAATTTATAGGGGGAATCACATGACCGTGATATGTAGAACACATTATCGAAAGCGAAAATCACCAAAATGAAAAAATAAAAAAGTTACAGCGGTTTTCCCTCAGTGTCTAATCCCAATGTGCACCAAGGGCCAGTTTACACAGAATACAAATTATATAGAGAATTAAAGGGGTTGAAAAAAAGTAATAGAAATCCAACAGCTATTTCTGGGGTCTCTGTGGTCCAAAATAATGTTTATAGATCGATTCTGTCGTAGGATTAGGCAAGCTTCCACCTTTAGGGAAGATATCTTACATTCGAGGTGTTGAAAGAAAGTTCTAAGTTTTGTATTCTGTGGAAGTTGGACCTTTTTGTACATAAACATATTTTGTATTCCATGTTTTTAAGATACTTTATATTTTGATCTGCCTAACTTGCTTATCTCTACATTTACTTCTACACTAGCTCAAGTTTAAATCTCTTGAGCACTACTAAGTGTATTCTATACGGAGAATATCTGATTCTCATCTATGAACTATATATATATGTGTCTGTGTATCAATTAACAGAAACGCATACACACATGTATGTGCGTGTGTCTACGTATACGTTTAATTTTAGTAATCTTACTTCAATTTTAACTGACGATCTCACATAAAGTCACTTGCTAAACAAATACAGCTCCCTTACAGTTCGTTTTAAACCGAATCCTCTCACTCAATATGTTGGCTTGTATAACAGTATAGCCACAGTTTATGACCTCATCATAGTCCATGGGACAAACTAATTCCCCACCACCTTTTCCCATATGATCAGCTGGTGTTTATTGAGCACATGTGCTTATGACGTTAAAAGAGAGGGTGAAGAAAAACGTGAGTCAAAAACCTACGTAATTTTCCGAAAATTGACGGAAACAAGTATTTTGGTTGTCGCTGAAATTGCGCTGGAATCCCCGGTTTAGTGAGGCGATTCACAGAACTTATGAATTACATTTCATAAAACAATCTACGAATATGGCTAGTGAAACGATGAATTTATTAATGGTTCGTATGCTAATTTTTATTGTTTATTTATTGTTCTTTTTGTGTTACTGTTTGTTTTGTTTTTTTAATAATTTACGTTCATTGTAAATTGAATTTCGTAGTAGAAGGAATATACTTGTTACAAGACAAACATACGAAATAGTAGATTTTCAATTAATAACAGCAACCCCTTATTTTCTATATATGATATGCCCAGTACTGGGAAGGCTATAGTTCGAATGAGTACTCAATACATGTGTTAGCTAGAGTGGGTATGATTATTTACTCTCCTAGGGCCTATGCTAAAACACACACACACGCAGTTTGAATCGATCAAAAACTCTAAAACTGTCAACATAAACGGGTTCAATAACGTTCATATATATATATATATATATA
>NC_068985.1:76989637-77000577 GCF_001194135.2 Octopus bimaculoides
AGAGAAAAATGAAACAAATATGGACGACTAGCTCCGAAACACCACCGAGTGGGGAACGCTTCTCAAAAATAACCTGCAGTTGTTTCCTTCAAAATTCCTACATGCTCGAAATGTACATACATCAAGGTATATTTGTAGACAATTTCACGAAAAAATATTAATTTTCCTGGAAGTTAAGAAGAATTTAAGTGGACTCTGTTGGATTTTCCGAAAATTGTCCCCCACCCCCATTCCAAAACACTTTCACCGGAAATTTTTGTATATTCGGATTCTACATAGTAAATACTATATGCATAGAAAATTTCATTAAAAAACATTCATTTTTCTGAAAGTTATGACCTCCCAAAGTCTGGGGGGTAAAACCCTGTAGTTATGCCACCATCTAACCGTAACATTTTAGCATTGAATCTGGTTGTCATCGTGTTAAATATTATTCAATTCCCTTGTTTTTGACTATACGTGTGTATAGTTGCCGTTAGTCGACTGCTTTATAATTCATTGTTTATAATGAGTGGATGTGAACGAAGCTGAATGAACTTTGTATACGTGTGTGGGGATAATAAATGAAATATACGTAAATATACATAAAAACAAAAGGAAAAAGCAAAAAGTGTACGTTTCGTTCTAAAGATAGAATCAATCGAAGTTCGATCAGAATCTTTTCAAGAATGTGTTGATAATTAATATATCTGATCTTTTCTAAAGAAATAAAACTAAAAACGTTCCATTTTAGACATTTTCCTTTCAGTCGGTGGTTCCCAACTATTTTTCTTTGACCTACACGTCGTTAGGAAGTGTTTAATGTTCGTACTTCATATAAAAGTAGTATCACATTTAATGATGTAAATATTTTCAGCGATCTTTTATTTTAATTAATAATACCTAAAACCACAGATCACTTTATACAGTATTGTGAAATGCCGAAGTTCTTGGAATGCTTAATAAAACAGTTGCTTTAAAAACTTGATTGGTAATTTTTATTCTGAGAAGTTATTCTAATGATTATAAACTCTTCTTTGTTTTACCCATTGAAATGCTCTTTCTCGTCCTTAGTGGGTGCAGACACATAAGATTGGAAACACCAGCTTTAAATTATGTGTGTGTGTATGATCTTACTGTAAAGTAAATAAAGCTAGGTCCACCGAAAAAGTAAATGTTTATATTAGATGTAAATATGCTTTTGCGCACAACTAACGCGGACTTCTACGTGGGAATGGTTTCGTAGAAATAGCAGCCAAATCTACTTTACCATGATAAAAATAAAAAGGACATGAAATAATGTAGTCCTAGTTATATATAAAAAAAAAGATGAGGAATGGCTTTGATAAGTCTACTCGATTAAAGTTGATCTGGGGGCTAAACATTTTCTAAAAGGTATACTAGGTGCAGGTGTTGCTGTGTAATAAGCTCGCTTCCCAACTACACGGTTCCTAGGGTCCAGTCCTACTGCATGGCACCTTGGGCAAGTGTCTTCTATAGACTCGGGTCGACCAAGGCTTTGTGAATGGATTTGGTAAACGGAAACTGAAAGAAGACAGACCGCTAAGTTACGAGGACGTAAACACACCAACATCGGTTGTCAAGCGCTGGTGGGAGACAAACACACACACACATATATATGTGTGTATGTGTTTGTCTCCCACCACCGCTTGACAACCTGTGTTGGTGTGTTTACGTCCTCGTAACTTAGGGGTTCGGCAAAAGGAATCGATAGAATAAGTACCGGGCTTTAAAAAGAATAAGTACTAGGCTCGATTCATTCGACTAAAGATTCTTGAAGGCAGTGCCCCAGCATGGCCGCAGTCAAATGACTGAAACAAATAAAAGATAACGATTCTCATAGAAATCATAGGCATCTTAAAGCGCCCTTCATTAATTATTATATAACAGTGAATATCATACTATATAATGCATAATATATTACCTAATTAATACTCCTGTAAGTGACCAGTTGATCTTAGTTGTTAAATCATATTATTAATTAAGCTCAAATTAAGTCACCATGAGTGTAATCCCAATTGAACTATTAACCCTTACTGACTGAGCTTCATTGTTCATAAACGTTTTTTATGCCAACCCACCTGAGACTGCCCTTGGTTCTCCGATACAAACTTACAGTCTTCAATGTTGATTTATGTTCCATACTCAAAGTTATTTTAGTAAGTTCTTCATCATTTTCAAAATTAATTGAGATGAAATATCTTTCAACAAAAATTTGGTAATGCAACGGATGTGTTTTTCTTTTGTTTTTTATTTTGGTGATCTAAAAATTGTAACTGATATGTTACACTTCACTAACTTGAAAAGACCTGGAAGAAATTGTGTCTTCATGTCTGGTTCATTGTGAGCATGTATTGGAATCACTAACATTATTACCATTATTTCCAACACACCTTCACAACACCTAGATGCCTGGGTTGGGCAAGTGTATCTATTATAACCTTTAGCTGACCAATGTTTTGCAAATGAATTTGTTAGACTGAAACTGTAGGAAGCCTGTTATATATATGGCAGTGGGGTGGTGGTGCTGAAAAGTTCCTGGTTTTGGGTAAAAAAAAAATACAAGAGGATCAGTTAATTATGATTTTATTCAACGTATTCTCCTCTCAGATTCACCTGCATACTGCAGCCATCCTTCAGTTATTCTAAGCCCTGTAAAAGAAATGGGATGGTTGGTCCTCCAACCAGACTTTTCATGACACCCTTAAAGCCAAGAACTTTTCTTCTTCCCGCTTATGTGTATGTGTGTGTCATCATCATCATCATCATTGTTTAACGTACGCTTTCCATGCTGGCATGGGTTGGACGATTTGAGTGAGGACTGGCGAGCTAGAAGGCTGCACCATGCTCCACTCTGATCTGATGAAGTTTCTACAGCTGGATGCCCTTCCTAACACCGAGCACTCTGAGAGTGTAGTGGGTGCTTTTACGTACCACTGGCACAAGGGCCAGTCAGGCGGTACTGCCAACAACCACCCTCAAATGGTGCTTTTTACAGGCCAGTCTGGTTGCACTGGCAATAACCATGCTCAAATGTTGTTTTTCATGTGCTAGTCAGGCGACACTGGCAACAATCACGCTTGAATGGTGCTTTTTACATACCACTGGCACAGGAGCCAGTCAGCAGCCCTGGCAATGATCACGCTCGGTTGGTGCTTTTAACGTTCCACTGGCATGGGTGCCAATCAGGCGGTACTGTCATCGGCCACATCAGCGATATTGATTTCACTTACCTCAACAGGTCTTCGCAAGCAAAGTTTATTGTCCAATGAATGAAGGGTACTCATAAGAGGGCTGGTTATACACTACTGGCATAGGCCACGGGTTATGGTCTCACTTGGCTTGCTGGGTTTTCTCAAGCATAGCATATCTCCAAAGGCCTCGGTCACTAGTCATTGCCTCAGTGAAGTCCAATGTTCAAAGGTCGTGCTTTTCCACCTCATTCCAGGTCTTCCTGGGTCTGCCTCTTCCACAGGTTCTCTCAATTTCTAGGGTGTGACACTTTTTCACGCAGCTGTCCTCATCCATTCACACCACATGACCATCTCAGCACAGTCATCTCTCTTGCACACATCTGATGCTTCATAAGTCCAACTTTTCTCTCAGGGCACTTACACTCTGTCGTGTATGCACACTGACATTACATATCCATCAGAGCATACTGGCTTCATTCTTTGCAAGCTTAGTCATGTCACAACCCATGTTTCACTGCCATGAAGCATGGCTGTATATGTATATATATATATATATATATATATACACAGCTGTCCTCGTCCATACATAACACATGACCATACCAGCACAGACATCTCTCTTGCACACCAGACTAGATGCTTCTTATGTCCAACTTTTCTCTCAGGGCACTTACACTCTGTTGTGTATGCACACTGACATTACTCATCCAGCAGATCATACTAGCTTCATTTCTTTCAAGCATATGCATGTCTTCAGCAGTCATGGCCCATGTTTCACTGCCGTGTAGCATGGCAGTTTGCACACGTGCATCATACAGTCTACCTTTCATCCTTAGTGAGAGTCCCTTAGTTGCCAGCAGAGGTAGGAGCTCCCTAAACTTAGCCCAGGCTATTTTTATTGTAGCCGCTACACTTTCAGAGCAACCACCCACACTACAGACTTGGTCGCCTAGGTAGCAGAAGCTATTAACTACTTCTAGTTTTTCCCTCTTGTATGTGATGGAATCTGTTTTCTGTACATCTTCATTGTTTATTGCCCCTGTGCATCTGCCACACACAAAAACTATCTTCCCGGTTAACCTTCCTTTGATGTTGCTGCACTTTTTATGTGTCCATAGCTTACAACAGGTACATCATATGGAGTTTCTACCCAAACCTTCTCTACAGATCAAGCCGGGCCATCTACCTGAAGAGGTTTGTTTTTTGTCAGCCTTCCTACTTACTAAGACTGTGGTTTTTGCTAGGTTAACCCTAAGGTCCTTTGATTGTAAATCTTGCTACCAGGCCCTAAACTTCGTCTCTAGTTCTGGCAGTGACTCGGCTATTAGAACAAGGTCATCAGCACAGAGGAGCTCCCAGGGGCAGCCTGTCTTGAATTCCTCTTTTATTGCCTGGAGGACTATAATGAATAAGAGGGGGCTGAGGATTGATCCTTGGTGAATCCCTACTTCTACCCGGAATTCTTCACTATATTCATTGCCAACCCTCATCTTACTGATAGCATCCCTGTACAGGGCTTGTACAGCTCTTAACAACTACTCATCTATCCCCAATTTCTGCATTGACCACTAGATAAGGGATTGGGTAACCCTGTCAAAGGCTTTCTCCATGTCAACAAAAGCCAAGTACAGAGGTTTATCTTTGGTTAGATTTTTCTCCTGCTGTTGCTTTCCAGAAATATGGCATCAGTAGTGCTTCTGCCTGGCACAAAACCACACTGAATCTCATCTCGGCTAACTCTCTCCCTAATTAGTTGGGCTATGACCCTCTCTGTAACTTTCATCACCTGATCCAATAATTTGATACCCCTGTAGTTATTTTTATCTAAAGCATCACCTTTACCTTTGTAGTTGACTATGGTGCTGCTACACCAGTTGTTGGGTTTGATTACTTCATGAACTACCTGACTTACGATGCAGGTGACAAGACCACAACCCACACTGTCTGATATTTTAAGCATCTCAGCGATGATTCTTGATGGGCCAAGTGCTTTCCCTGTCTTCATATCCTTAATTGCTTTATCTACCAGGGTACTGTCAAATTCGAGTAGCTGGTCCCTCAGTTGGGTCAACCTTTAGCAGACTCTCCTCCTATTCATTCTCTACATTCAGCAGTCTTTCATAATGGCATCTCCATATTTAACAAAAGTTAAATGATGATGATGATGTGTGTGTGTGTGTGTGTACGTATATTTGAGTGCACGCATTCCAATGTGTGTGAATATAAAACAGATGAGGTTCAGTGACAGAAAGAACATCTAGCTGTAAAATCTTGCTTCAAATATGTTTCTGTCCAATCTCTGCTAGCATGGAAAAATAGATGTGAAAACAACAAACAGTAAATACTGTGTTATAGTGCATTTTTTCTGTATGTGGTGTTCTTTCCTAACTGAAATCTGTCTCCTACATTTCTCTACTAGTTAGAGTTTGCCATTTCAGATTTGCAATTCTTTTCTTGAGAGGGACCAACTGCCTCCCATTTGAGAACAGTTGTAAAGTAGTTGGCAGTAAGAAGGGTATCTAGCTGTGAAAGGAAACATATGAGTGAGAAGTGGTATCTCTATCCATCTTAGGAAATACTAACTCTGGATAAGAACTGGCTTGTACTGTGATAACCTACGCCAGTAGGGAAAGCAGAATTAAAAGGATAGTGATTGTGTATCTCGGTAGACATAGTTAATTTAACATATATATAGTCTATGTGGCATCCATATGATAAACTAGATTAGAAGTCATGATGTCATTTTTTTTTAACTGATATATATTGGTTTGGCCAAAGTTGGTTAGTCTATCAATGTCCCTTTTGATACTAGCAGTACCTTGTTTAGTATGGTGAGGCCTTAAGTGATAAAGTGATCGGTGTTAGGAAAGGCACCCACCTGCAGAAACCATGCCAAAGTTAGAACATATGAACTTGATGTGATCCTGCAATCCCCACTCAGGAGGACAGCAACTAGATAAACTAGATCTGACTCAGACTGTGATAACTTCTCTAACCCATGCCAACAGACATAAAATGAAAATAGACATAAAATGAAAATGAGAAAATAAAAATAAAGGTAATGATTATGATGATGATGATGATTGTTCTATATAAAAACAAGGACAATTAATTTAACATATGTGGTCTATGACCTGTTACTCTGATAATCTAGATTTTTAAATTTGCAGTAATGAAGTCATATTTATCAACTGATATGTCAGGTTGGTCAAAGTGGTATGGTCTATCAGAATGCTTTTGATACTGGTGGTGAGGGATTTTGACTTAACTATATAAATCATGGTGGTTCCTTGTTAAAAAATTATATTAGAAGCTTTAAAAAAAAACTGTATATCAATGTATCTATCTATGTACCACTCTTAAGTTACCTCTTCAAATCTTCTATAGAATTTAGAGCTAACACTGAAAGTTACCATATTTTATATACAAATACATCTATGTAAACAAGGCAATTGAAGATCGAAAAATAGATAATGGGTGTATATAGATATCTCAGAAGTTATTGCTCCTTCTTCAGTACTACATCCAACCCATTAACTATCCACGAACAAATTGCTTAAATACCCACTAAGTTTAGAGGTGTAACACTAATGAACAGACCAATTTACATATTAAACACACTCCTGGCAACTGGTATGTATGTATTAATTACTGGTAGGGACACCATATTTCATTTTGCAACCATGGTATACTACCGAGTATATTAAAAATTTATATGTAAATATGTTTGATTTGTACATTGGTCTATCCATTAGTGTTACAATGCTAAACTTAGTAGGTGTTTAAACAATGTGTTCATGGATAGTTAATGGGTTGGATGAGGTGCTGAAGGAGGAGCAATAACTCCTGAAATATGTATATACACCCATTACCTATTTTTCTATCTTCTATTACATTGTTTACATAGATGTATTTGTATACAAAACATTGTAAATTATGGTTGGCTTCTTTCACTTTCCAACTACCAAATGCACTCAAGGCTTTGGTAGGCCTATGGCTACTATAGACACAATCAAAGTTACACACAATAGGACTGAACCCAAAGCCATATGGTTGGGAAGCAAACTTCTTATTACACAGCCATACCTACACCTATAGTTGATTAGATCAATGTCTGGTCTTATCTGCTATTTATATTATGAATCCTGGAAGGATGAAAGAGGCAAAATCAACCTCAGCATGGTTTGAACTCAGAATATAAAGAAATATAACTAAATACCCGAAGACATTCACAGGAAAAACAGAATTGCTTAAAATATTCATAGTGTGTTGAATAAAATGTTTCTTTGTTGTATGTTTAAAATAGTTTTTTTTTTGTGGTTTGCTTAGAAGAGTAAAAGCAGTACTTATAACTCTTTTTATGGAAGGAATGATGTTAAACTTAAAAGAGAGTCCCATTTTGACTCTTGTAACAGACTGGACTCTGCTAAAGACACCCAAGGGCTATGTGGCAGGTATCAGATCAGACAACAGATTTAATCTGTCAGTAGTTTAAACCAGGCATTGTTATTATTATATTTCTATTGAAATATACTATCTTTGTTCAAAGTAATTTTGGAAGTAATGAAGAATTTAATAGAATAACTTTGTCTCATTATTAAGCTGGTGTTTGGAATATAAATTAACTTGAAATTTTCTTGGGAAGTTTTAATTTAGATCACTTTAAAACAGAAAGGGTATAGCTAACACTTGGGTTGGTCTTAGGCAGATTGGTATTAAAAATTTTGAGTCTATGAAAGTAATTTTCTCTTGTGTCCTTGTAGATGCCTGCAATTTTTTCATGTCCAGCTTGATCCATGAAAGTTATAGAAATTCTAGAGGTCTTTGTCTTGTGGGCTTATGGGTGCTGGTGCCATGTAAAAAGCACCCATTTTGATGTCATGTAAAAAGCACCCATGCCAATTCCATGTAAGAGGTACTTGTGCCAGTGTCACATACAAAAGCACTTGTACCAGTGCCATGTTAAATAGCATCTGTGCTGGTTCCATGTAAGAAGCACTTGTGCCAGTCCTGCATAGAAAGCACCTGTACTGGTGCCATGTGAAAAATACCTGTGCTGGTGCAATGTATGAAGCGTCTGTGCTGGTGTCATGTAAGAAGCACCTGGTACACTCTGTAAAGTGGATGGCATTAGGAAGGGCATTGAGCTGTAGAAACCATGCCAAAACAAACACTTAAGGTAAAGAAAGGTAAAGTTACCTTCTTGAGTCATGCTGACTCGTAAGGGCTGGTTTCCCTGTTTCATGGTGCATGAATTCCCTACCTGGATGGTACACCAGTCTGTTGCAGGATTACTCATTTTTGCCAGCTGAGTGGACTGGAGCAACATGAAATGAAGTGTTTTGTTCAAGAACACAATGTGTTGCCCGTTTCTGGAATCGAACCCACAATCTTACAATCATAAGTTCAAGACCCTAACCACTAAGCCATGCACTTCCACAAAACAGACAAAACGGCCACCTCTAGTCAAACCGTCCAACCTATGCCAGCATGGAAAATTGATATTAAATGATGATGATGATGAGTTCAGATTGGACATTATCAACACTAATTTCACCTAATTATCTTTGTTCGTTTGTGTAGATGAATCTGTAATGTGTGTAAGTTTGACTTCCTTATTTTAACCAATGACAACAAAGGTAACACATTCTGCTATTATTTTGTTTGGATCTTCAAAGATAACAATATCATGTGAACCGATTATATTTGTTTATTGCATCTATTTATAAATATAAACTTAGAAACAAAGGTCGTGGTTTCAAGATGTTAGACTAATTGCTCCCTTAATCATAAGTTTCAAGCACTTCTATCAGAACCATTCTGTTAATTTATAAAATCATTTATCTTATCTTCAGTTGTTTAAACCAGGCCTAAGGGGCTAATGAGTGCTTCTGCTTCATTATCATCATCATCTTCATCATCATCATCATTCTTTCTCTTCTCCTGTTCTACTTTGCCTTTTCCTCGTCTTTCTTGCTTTTCCCGCTTTGCCCTCCTCTCCTTTCCCTTCCTCTCCTTTGCTATTCCCCACCCCTTCTTTCTCCAATTTATTTCTCTCACCTCACTTTTTTTCCCCATCGTCATATTTGTCTAGTTGTAGGACTATATGTTATTTGATACTTGTGCACTACATTAACCCTCTTGGGACACCCAGGCTAAGTGATCGGCCTATGTGATATAAGCTGAAAGGACGTTGAGACCGATCCATTGGCCCAATGGGGCAAATGTTGTCAATGTTTGGTTTTGAAGTGTAATAGCTAATCAGAGATTGTCTTTCAGTATATGTATCTCAATAGAAACAAAAATTCTGTTCTTTTTGTCTACACAAACCAAAATGTGAACCAAAAAGAGGTTAAAGAGCAGGGTGTGTGTGTGTGTGTGAGAGAGAGAGAAAAAGTTGATGTTTAGTCTCAGATCATCTCTGATCAAATAGACCCATTCCAGTCATGACCATCTAGCCTATTTTTTTCTTTCAGTCTATGTGTGCCTGGGACACATAGACTGAATGTCAAGCAGTAGTGGAGGACAAATACAGACACAAAGGCACATACAATAAGCTTCATACAGTTTCTGTCTCCCAAATCCCCTCTCAAAGCTTTGGTTGGCTTGAGGCTTTAAAAGAAGACACTTGTCCAAGGTGCCACACAGTGGGACTGAACTTGGAACCATGTGATTGGGAAGTAAGCTTCTTACCACTAAGCCACATCTGTGTCTATAAAAGTGAAATGCTTACTGTACCTAAGTTCCCGAAGTGGTAACTCAAGTCTACCAAATCCACTCACAAGGCTTTGGTCAGCCTAAGGCTGTGGTAGAAGTTGCTTGTCCAGGGTGGCATGCAGTGGAGTTGAATCCAGAACCATGTGATCACACTACTTTAATAATTGTAATTAGAAATCTATTGTGGTCCTCCTACGAGTAAAGATAGCTGATTAATCTACCATAGTGTTAAAAAACAAATATAAAATACAATGTTTTTTTTTTCATATGACAATGATTTGGAAACAGTCTAATATTGCAGAGTGCTGCTTCTGGTATTACTTTGTTTTAATGCACTTAATGTTTGATGTCTTAATCTAATGCTAATGGATATTGCAACAAAATGTCTTGTTTCCTCAGATGAAACACACACATACACACACACACACACACACACACACACACACACATGAAATAAATGAATAAATAAATATATAAAATTAGAAGAAATAGTCTGGTTTCTTCTAGTTGGTGTTGTAACAGGTTGAAGTTTCCTCGTCCTCCACAGATTAGTTGGATGATGGGGCTGCCATCCTGGTGTAGGCAAATTGGCAGAGTTGTTAGGATATTGAATAGAATGTCTCAGAATTTGTTCTGTCTCTCCGAATTCCAAATTCAAATCCCACTGAACTCAGCTTTGCTTTCCATTTTATGGGATTAATAAAAACAAAAAAGAAAGTACTAATCCATGATGGTGTGATGGCGGAACTATCAGAAAATCAAATCAGACTGCATACTTTGTGGTATTTGTTCCACATCTTTACGTTTTGAGTTCAAATCCCAGCATAGCCTGATTGGGTGGTAGAGTTCATCCATTATCCAGGTTAACACATCATTCACTGGCATGTTGGACAACATCAGCAGACTCCTCAGACCTCATTTTGAGGATACCATTTCAATCCTTTATCCTTCCCACTAGTCTTGGAGGTCCTATAAAGGGTCATGTGCATTATCTCTCCTCTTGACTAACAAAAAAAAAAAAAAAAAAAA
>NC_068985.1:77000962-77003065 GCF_001194135.2 Octopus bimaculoides
TATATATATATATATATATATATATATATATATATATATATTATTGATAAACTAATAAAGTTGAAGAGACATAAAGACCAAGTATAGCTCTATAAAAAGAACTTTGCTTCACAACCACATAGTTTCAGATTCAGTCCCACTGTGTAGTGCCTTCTACTAAAGCCCCAGGCTAAGTAAAGTGATGGTGTTTGAATGTTTACACTGTATACTATGTTGATTTGTATGCCAGAAAATAAGGCACTCTTTACATCACATTACTCACATTTCTCACTTGCATATCAGCAACAAATCCTTCCAGTAGTTCTGGCTTAATGTCCCTCTTCTCCATACCTTAAGGTTCAATTACTCTCTAAACTCCCTCAACTACACAGCTGTAACAGTCTTAGTGCTACACACACCAATAACAAAGACAACACCACCCTAAAACATTTGGTTGATTGTCAAAGACTTACTCACTAAAAGTGAAGGCATGTAGCTTAGTGGTTAGGGTATTTGGCTCACGATTGTAAGGTTGTGAGTTCAATTCCCAGCAACACATTGTGTCCTTGAGCAAGACACTTTTTTTCTTGATGCTCCATTCCACTCAGCTGGCAAAAATGAGTAGTACCTGTACTTCAAAAGGCCAGCCTTATCACAGTATGTGTCATGCTGAATCTCCCTGAGAACTACGTTAAGGATACACATGTTTGTGAAGTGCTCAGCCACATGCACATTAATTTCACAAGCCGGCTGTTCTGTTGACCTGATCAACAGGAACCCATTAAAATGCTAGAAACATTCTCACTGGCATACATCTTGTTTCTGCTTTCTTGTTAGAATTGTTAGTGTGCCTTTATTAGTTCTAAGTTCAAAGCCCATTCAGGTTGACTTAAAACAACAGTCAGGTACTGGGTCAGTTTAATATTCCTATAAAGTATTTTGTCTCAGTTTTTGAGCTGAACAATTATCATTATTATGAACTGATATCTAAAACTGCAGCTCCCTGGAATTCTCTTCTTTGTCCACATTTTTCTACAGGAATCACTCTGAATATCAGCTGCATGAACCTCACTACACGGTATAGGACTGAAAATGTCTTAGAGTTTTCTCTACAACCTTCTCTGATTAAAACAGAAATTAAAAAAAAAACACAAACAAAAGAAACACCATAACATTCTAATAAACAACTTACCATAGTAGTGTGTGTGTGTGTGCATGTGTGTGTGTGTATATATATATATGTCAATTGGAAATATGCTGTGCGTGAGAAGACCCAGCAAGCCAAGTGAAACCTAAATCTAAGGCCTCAGCCAGTCCACTTATGCGTACCTTCCTTCATTGGACACTAAACTCCACTTGCGAAGATCTGTTGAGGCAAGTGAAATCGAAATCGAGTTAAATTGGACACTAAACTCCACTTGCGAAGACCTGTTGAGGCAAGTGAAATCAAAATCGAGTTAAATTCGATGACTAGTACCCATGCCAATGTTGTCTCAAGTTAAATCGAAATTGAGTAAATTGGACACTAAACTCCTTGCGAAGACCTGTTGAGGCAAGTGAAATCGAAATCGAGTTAAATTCGACGACTGGCACCCATGCCAACGTCGTCTCCTTCATTGGACACGAAACTCAGCTTGCGAAGACTTATTGGGGCAAGCGAAAGCGAAATCGTGATGGCACCTGTGTCCAGCATTGCCTTACTGGCACTTGTGCCTGTGGCATATGTAAGGACTTTCGAGAGAGATCGTTGCCAGTTCCCCTGGACTGGCTCCTGTACGGGTGGCACATAAAATACACCATTTTGAGCGTGGCCGTTGCCAGTACCGCCTGACTGGCCTTCATGCTGGTGGCATGTAAAAGCACCCACTACACTCTATGAGTGGTCGGCGTTTTGGAAGGGCATCCAGCTGTAGAAACTCTGCCAATTGGAAATATGCTGTGCGTGAGAAGACCCGGCAAGCCAAGTGAGACCTAAATCTAAGGCCTCAGCCAGTCCACTTATGCGTACCTTCCTTCATTGGACACTAACTCCACTTGCGAAGACCTGTTGAGGCAAGTGAAATCGAAATTGAGTTAAATTGGACACAAAACTCCTTGCGAAGACCTGTTGAGGCAAGTGAAATC
>NC_068985.1:77003227-77007460 GCF_001194135.2 Octopus bimaculoides
GAGTAGTTTCATTCCAGAATGAAACTACTCTTCAAATATTGTTCTCTCTTTTTTCAGCACATCACACTCTTTACCACTTCATACTAAAAATATCCGCCTATGGATATAATAATAGATAACTTTATTTTTTCTGTCTCCGATGAAGGGAAGTACTGGATCTTCCCAGAAACAGCTGTAAGACTCTATCCATAAAATTCTTCAACCTTACCTTTGCTCTCTTTATCCTTTTGTTTTTATATATTTACATATATATATATATATATATATATATATATATGTATATGTATGTATACACACTCACACAATGTGTGTATATATGTTTTGTTGTGCGTGTTTATTTGTTTACATTTCTGTGAATAATACTATTGCATAATAGTTTTGTACTATAATCTTTCTGTTGAAGTCATTAACCTAGATACTTGCCTACATAATGTCAATATGGCTCTAAGTTTCATTGAAACACAACTGGAATTTCCTTGAAACATATTTATATTACTGTCCTTGGTAGCTCTTGTCGTTCTTATTGTCATCTTAGGTATCATCTTTGTTGAGAGGAGAAATAATTGTTATGAAGTAAACTGTTTAGTTTAACTGTAATATTTAACTTCAGTTTACAAGACATAAGTGTAAAAGTGTATTAACTTCTATTGCAAATGATGGCTTCCATTTTTCAACCAAAATATACCACAAGGCACTGGGACTAGTATTATAACAGTTTCATTACCATATCTCTCTGAAGACAGTTGCCTCAAGTTGTGTATGAATGGAGATAGTTGCATCAATAAAAAATCTTAACATTCTTCATTTTTCTTTTACTTTTGTGACTAAATATATTTGAGATGGTTGGGTTTTTTTTTTTATCTACCTGGCTCAGTCAGAGGAGGAAGAACAGTGCCCAGAACCCTTTTCAAGGCTGCAGTAGTAGGAAATTATCCTAAGGCTGAAAACCTGGTTTGGATGATTTTAACATAGTTGATCCTACTAAAGGTACTTGAAGTCCTGGTGCTGGTGTTAAACAGAGTAATGTATTAAGTCTACCAATCAATCAGTATATAATATAAAATAACCTCAAAATAAAAAGGTTTGCCATTTTGTAAATGCTTTCTGTGATAGCCACAGTCTTTTCTCAATTGTTTAGTGTGAGAAAGGGTTCTGGAGAAGGATTACTGGTAAGTTCACAGCCATCAGTTCACCGTGAAGAAATTTCACTGTGAGGAAAGTTTACCAAGAAAATATATCTGTAGTATCTCACCATTAATTGTTAAAAACTATTTAATTGCGAAAAAAAAAAAAAATGGTGAATTGACAATGATAAATTGATGATTACCAGACATGCTGGAGAAGAAAGCAAACAATTTTATTACACTGAGGAATGACACTTAAACTTGTAGTTTCAGAAGCATCGGTCTTAACATGTGGAACTTCAGTTAAGATAGATGAAGGAGACTGGCATTAACTATTAAAATTTTAAGCAGTTGAATAGCATTAACATATCTTCTCACAATGGAACAGTATAATTTAGTAGGAGTTGAATTAGTCCCAAGAAAGGAGACAATTGTTTAACACCCACTTTTTTTCTTGCATGGGTTGGATGAAGTTTGTTGAGGTTGGGACATTGGAGAATTTAGTCTGAAAGAATTTGGCCTGAAAGAACAGAAAGGATATGGCTGGAATATTTTTGATTATAGCTCTGTTCAGTCTGGGCTGGTCTGAGTTTTAATTATAATGATAACTATTATGGTAAACTGGCGGAATTGATAGAAACAAAAATGCTTTATGATATTTGTTATAGATTTTTACAATCTGATTTCTAATCCTGTCGAGGTCAACTTTGCTTTCATTTTCTGGGGTTGATAAAATAAAGTAATAATCTGGTACTCAGTTCAGTGTGATCAGTTAATCCCACACTCATCTGACCATGTGCCTGAATTAGAAGCAATTAGTGAAAAATAAATTACTTCCTTACGTCAGCCAGTTTTATCATCTTAATTAATTATCTTAATTTTGCATTGGCAGCATTAGGCAAATATTCATTTTCTTTTGTGTTTTTTTTAATATCCTCTTTTCTATACTTCCATAGTTTGGACAGAATTTTCTTGAGACAGATTTTTCTATGGCTAAATAATGCTCTTTCTGTCACTAACCCTCACCTGTTTCTAAGTAAGATAATGTTCGTCCAGTATTTCTACTTGCTTCCAATCTTCTCCATGGCCAGACATATCTATATGTCTGCTGTATATCTGTGACAACCATATATCTCACTATATGTGTGTATATATAGATGTGTGATGTAATTTGAACATTAATGTATTTATGTATATGATAGATGTGTATGTCAGTGATCATTTATCTGACTATATATACATACATACAGTAGCGCCATAATATAAGGGCCAGTAAGAACAAGTGTATTGAAATATGTATTATAAAAGATTAATAAAACGTTGAGACAAGATGTTTTATACATATTTAGATATATTTAATATCTATCTTTCGTGAAAATTTCAAGTGAATGGAATAACTATTTCATAAGTTATGAGGAAATAAACAAATAATCTTCCAAACTGCAACAGCCAAGAGTTGAGGGTCACTTAGAAAAACAATGAAAAATGGAACAAGAACAAAAAAGAAATCCTTACTATTAATATTTTGTGAACATCCCTTTTCTATCAATGACCTCCTGACATCTGTTAACACAAGACTGAATTAATTTCTTGCAAAATGATGGAGTAATATTGTTCCATTTGTTTTTCAATAATTCCCAGAGTTCATCTTGGTTCTTTGGATTTCTCCTTCATGCCCCATCTCCAATAATCTTCCAAACATTTTCTATAGGGTTGAGATCGGGACTTTGAGGTGGCCAGTCCATGAGATCAACCCCTTCATCACTCAAAAAATTTTTGACTTTCTTTGTTGTTATATATATATATATATATATTTGTATAACGACTTCGCTTGGTTCCACTCTCTCTGACAGTTGAGAAGTCTTTACCTTGCAAGCTGCTTGGCAACCTTACTGGTGCTGGGCCATGTAAAAAGCACTTGTGCTGATGTCACCTTAAAAGCACCAAATACCCTCTGTAAAGTAGTTGGTATTAGTAAGGGCATCCAGCCATAGAAACCATGCCAGAACAGACTATTGGAGCCTGGTACAGCTCTCCCAGCTACTGTGAAACTGTCCAACCTATGCCAACATGGAAAAACAGCGTTTAATGATGATGTCATGGAGAAGACTTTGTGTTGGTGACATACACTTACAATCACATGATACCAAAGCAAGGAGACAGTAATGCAGATACATACATATATACATACATACATGCATGCGCGTGCGTGCATGCACACACACACACACACACACACACACACACACACACACACACACACACACACACACAAACACACATTATAACTTCTTTCAGTTTCTGTCTACTAAATCCACTCACAAGGCTTTTGTCAGCTGGAGCTGTAGTAGAAGATACTTGCCAGAGGTGCCTCACAGTGGACTGAACCCAAAACCATGTGGTTGGAAAGCAAACTTCTTATGTAACTGCAACTACACAAATATTTTCTTTTCTTTTATTTATTAATTCAGAAAGGAAAATAAATGTTCATAATTTGTTGGAATGAAATGCCTTGGGTGTGGGAAAGTGACATCGCATGATTGAATTAAAGTACAGAAATTAAAGGTCATACAGTTGACTTGATCTAAGTGCTAATGAGACTGCCTTGTATCTTATAACACTAAAGTATCCTATGTTGTTATGATGTATTTGTTTACTCACAACAATGTGACCAAGAGAACAGAGAAAAGGAAGAGCAATGATAGGATGGATGTGTGAAGGTTGCATTGCATAAAACATTCATGGGAAAACTAAGACCCAACAGACTTTCTGAATGGCACACCTAACAAACAATTACCATGACTTTTTTTAATAGTGCAGCCTGGCAGATGATGAGTTATGTTTCGTGTGACCCACTTCTCAGAAAAAAAAAAAACCATTCCCATGCCTGCCATTATGTGCCACAATTTTTCTTTGTACGTCTACTTTTTTGCATGTTTCAGTCATTTGACTGTAGCCATGCTGGGTACCACCTTAAAGGGCTTTTAGTCAAAGAAATCAATCCCAGTATTTATTCTTTGTAAGCCTAATATTTATTCTATTGGTCTTCTTTTGTCAAACTGCTAAGTTATGGGGACATAAGCACACCAATAGCAATGGTAGTGGGGGG
>NC_068985.1:77007478-77015224 GCF_001194135.2 Octopus bimaculoides
GGAAACTACTTAACACACAGCCACTTCTACACTTATATATATATATATATAGATGGGCTTCTTTCCGTTTCTGTCTACCAAATCCACTCACAAAGCTTTGGTTGGCCTGAGGCTATAGTAGAAGACACTTGCCCAAGGTGCTATGCTGAGGGACTAAACCCGGAACCATGTGGTTGGGAAGGAAGCTTCTTAGTACACAGCCATGCCTACGCCTATAACTTTTTTTTGGTTATGGCTGGGTTCCAGCCCAGGCAACAACAAAGTCCACTCTATCACACTTCTCAGTCTAACATCACTGCTGTGAGGCCCTGAATACATTTCAGATTAGTGTCTGCAATCAAGTTGTTGATATAAGTGTGACATTTTCCTCTTCTTACATCACCATGAAGTGGATTTCACAAGACTAATTTGAATGCTTCCTGTTCAGGGTGGCACATACAGTGACCAGATAATTGCAGCCACCTTTGCCTGATTGTCTTGTTAACTTTATGGAGTAAGTCTCCATAAAGGTATTCATTATAAAACTTATCATTGACACTGAAAATTTATGAGGTGTATCAAAAAATTCCCGGAGTAGTTATGTTTAATAAAAAGTAACTTATTTGCCTAAGTTTTAACATCATTCTCTTCAAAATAGTAACTTTGCACAGCAATACACCACTCCCAGTGTTCCTGCCATGTTTGAAATCTGGCCTGGAAGTCATTTTCGATTTCTTCTTCATCTCAACAACAGTGTTAAAATGGTATTCTTTGAGCTGCATTTTCATCTTGGAGAAAAGATGGAACACCTCAGGTGCTAAATCTGGATAATAGGGTGGGTGTAGAAGTGACACCATGTTTTTGGTGAGAAATGAGTGAGGAGAGATCAGTGACAGGGTGCATTCCCGCAACTACTTCAAAATGTCATTGATTGTCCTCCAATGTGGACAAGCTAATGAATTTTCTCCACCTTTCCAGGAGTGTTGCTCATGGCAGGTTTTCTGCTTTTGAAATGCTTGTGCCACTCAAACATTGCATATGACCCATTGCCTTGTCGCTGTAAGCTTTCCAAAGTATGCTCAATGCCTCTGTAGCAGACTTCCCAAGTTTAATGCAAAATTTCACATTGGCTCTTTGTTCCAGCTTTCTGTCCATGACAAAAATTGCAAACTACAACATAGACGTGATTACAAAAACACAAACTTCACAACTTGTGAAGTCACTCATGAAAGTCACTGCTAGCTCTCACTATGCATGCAGCTGTGTGCTGCCATCTGTTGGCATGCTACAGAACTAGTTTGGGAACTTTTTGATACCACCACGTACAGCTCTGTTATAAGATGTTTGTGTATGTTGGCACTCCGTCGCTTACGACGTCGAGGGTTCCAATTGATCCGATCAACGGAACAACCTGCTCGTGAAATTAACGTGCAAGTGGCTGAGCACTCCACAGACACGTGTACCCTTAATGTAGTTCTCGGGGATATTCAGCGTGACACAATGTGACAAGGCTGACCCCTTTGAATTACAGGCACAACAGAAACAGGAAGAAAGAGTGAGAGAAAGTTGTGATGAAAGAGTACAGCAGGGTTCACCACAATCCCCTGCCGGAGCCTCGTTGAGCTTTTAGGTGCTTTTGCTCAATAAACACTCACTACGCCCGGTCTGGGAATCGAAACCGTGATCCTATAACCACTAAGCCATTGCGCCTCCACGTTATAAGATAAAACAAAAGTAAATATAACTGGTATTAAGGTGATGCTTCTCTATTTCAAAATGAGTCAGCCAGGCCTAAGAAGACTACCTTTAATGTATTCTTTTATATAACATTTTGTCTATTTGTATATCAAGGGACTACATTTATCAGTATAGCCTTCTACCTTTGTTGGTGGTGTTTAACTCTTTAGCATTCAGATTACTTTATTGAATCTAATACTTATTTATTCTTATTCTTGTGCTTATTTATTTTCTTTCTTTCTCTAAGGCACATGGTTGAGTAGTTAGAACATCAGGCTCACAATCATGAGGTAGTGAGTTCGATTCATGGTTTTATTTGATCATTTCATCCTCACCACTGGTATTTAATTTGAGTATTTTTGTTTTATGTTTTGTATATGTCCCTGTAAAATGTGTGCCAAGTTACATCCTTCTATGTAAAAAGGGTAACTTAGTCATTTGATAAATAGGGATTGATAAAATGAGTATTGGAATTAATTGCTTTAATAGAATGTAAATGTTAAAAAATTTGCAAAGACTGCAAGAATGGGGTGGGGGGAATGAAAAACTGAGATAAATGTTTGAACAAAATGTAGTTTGTTATTAACCATTTTTGTCTCTTTGTTTTTAACAGAATCCAATTCTTATTGGAACGAAATTTATTCAAGAGAAAATAAACAAACTTTTTGAAGGAAAACCAGCCTGGCAAATTGTCCTTTTATCATGTGGCACCACAATAATTCTTATAAAGTTGCACGATTTACTTGAATCTGAAGAACGTGAGTATTTGAGACAGTTTAATATTTTGATTTATAACAACTATTAATGATATTTGTAAAAATTAAAGTAAGTATAATTATTAATACTGTAAAAATAAGTCATTTTCTTATAATTGTAACATTTACGTCTATTCCCAACTAAATGAAAACACGTTAAAGTCATTTAGAAAGCATCTGCTGTCTCCTAACTCTATGGTAATACACTGAAGTCATCTAGAAAGGATCAAAGCAGTATCTTGTTATTTATATATTTATCTTCTTCTTCTTCTTCTTCTCCTCCCCCTCCTCCTCCTCTTCCTCCTCCTCCTCTTCCTCCTCCTCCTTCTTCTCTTTCAGTAGTCTTATTTTTATCATGTCTTTTCATTGCACTTCCAAGTGCAGCTCTGTGTGCCTTGGGTATGTGCTGTGGTTTGTTGCGATGCTTTTATTTTTACTGTATTGAAAGTTTTATGTTAGGGTGTGTGCAGTGCCTAGTAGTGCTATTTCCTGTATATATACTTGTAAGTCCTGGTGTTTTTGTTATGTATTTGTCTGAATATTTTTTATCATACTTAATGTGCCTATTATTATTATTATTATTATTATTATTATTATTATTATTATTATTAGTAGTAGTAGTAGTATTTGTTGAAAGGTGAGTAAATGTTGGAAAAATGACCAGTGTGGATGGACCAATTCTGAGATTACACCTGGAAAAATAAAAAGGTATAAAAGGAGAAAGGGCTCTTGTTCTGTTGATCAGGCACCCGTGGCTTTTATGGGCTTTCCACGAGTAACCTTTAAAGTGCCTCCCCCTATTGAGAGTTTTTACTTGTTACATTGTTTTTTCTGTTATCGAATGTTTACAGTCTTTTCTTTGCAAAACCCTTTGTATATCGTCTTGTCTTGTCCTTTAGTGTTTTTGATTTATATTAGCCCTTGTGGCAAATAAAAATAAATTTATTATTATTATTATTATTATTATTATATCTTCTTTTTCCAATTTTGTTTCCATTTCTTGCCAAGTGTCTTCCCAACACCAAGGGCAAAGAAACTCACTGTATACATTTGTAGACCATTAAAATAAAAACACACCAGATTGTTCATTTACATAGAAATAAAGGGGAAAAAAATGAAGAAAGAAAAAATTGAAAAAAATGAAAAAACAAGTAAAAAGGGAAAATAGAAAGAAAATTCACAGAGACAATGCTCTTCTCAATATGTGTGACATACCAGTTAAAACAACCTTTTACACTTCTTGCATGGATGGGAAGCCAGGGATCATGGTCTTTCTCAACAATATCAAGTTTATTAGTTTTGATGGTTCTGTCTGTAGGAAACCCTCAAAGAATTGTTATATTTTCTCCTTCACTTACAGCCTCAGGACGGAGCTTATAAAACTTTGTCAGAAGTTTTAATTTTATGATGCCGACATATTAATCAGTGTAGATATTGGCCAACTCTGTCATATCTTGATTTATACTTTATAGGTGCTAAAACTTTACACCCAGAGATTAGGCTATCCATTGTTTCAACCTAATCGTTGCAGTATCAGCTGCAGTGAGCTGGCAGAATAATTAGCAAGCTGGGTAAAATACTTAATGGCATTTTGTCTATCTGTATGTTCTGAGTTCAAATTCTGCCAGGGTTGACTTTACCTTCCAACCTTTCGGACTCAATAAAATAAGTACTGAGGTCAATGTAATTGACTTAACCCTTCCTTTAAAATTGCTGGCCTGGTGCCAAAATTTGAAATCCTTATTATTATTATTATTATTATTATTATTATTATTATTGTTATCAGTTGTTAAGGTGGCAAGCTTGCAGAACTGTTAGCATGCTAGACAAAATGCTTAATGGCGTTTTGTTGGTCTCTGCATTCTGAGTTCAAACTCCGCTGATGTTAACTTTGCCTTTCATCTTTTGGGGTTGATAAAATAAGTACCAGTCAAGTACTGGGGCTAGTGTAATTGGCTTCCCCCTCCTTCAAAAACTGCTGGCCCTGTGTCAAAATCTGAAATCATTATTTTTATTGATTGTTAGATTGTTAGCATAGGTGCAGGATTGGCTTTATGGGAAATAGCTTGCTTATCAAACACATGGTTCCTGGTTCAATCCCACTGCGGGGCACCTTAGGCAAGTATCTTTTACTATAGCTTCGGGCCGACCGAAGCCTTGTGAGTGGATTTGGTAGACAGGAACGGAAAGAAGCCCATCATATATGTGGGGGTGTGTTTGTGTGTGTGTGTTTGTGTGTCTGTGTCTCCCCATTATCACTTGACAACCGATGCTGCTGTGTTTACATCCCCGTAACTTAGCAGTTCAGCAAAAGAAACCAATAGAATAAGGACTAGGCTTACAAAGAATGAGTCCTGGGGTTGACTTGTTTGACTAGAGGCGGTGCTCCAGCATGGCCGCAGTAAAATCACTAAAACAAATAAAAGAGTAAAAGAGTATGCCAGACAAAATGTTGAGTGTCATTTCTACTGGCTTTACACGACATGGTGTCCTATGTGACTACTGTAAATCACAGTTCAAATGCTGTCGAAACCAACTTTACCTTTCCTTCTTTTGGGGTTGATAAGATGAATACCAGTCAGGTAGTGAGGTTGAGGTAATTGACTTACCCACTACCCCCAAATTTCAGGTTTTGTGCCTGTATTAGGATGGGTTGTTATCCTGGGGGTTGATGTAATCTACCAGTCCCCCCCGATTTCAGGCTTTGTGTCTTTAGTAGAAAGGATTATTATTATTATTATTATTATTATTATTATTATTATTATTATTATTATTAGGGTGGCAAGCTGGCAGAATCATTAGCACGCCAGGTAGAATGCTTAGCGGCATTTTGTCTACCTTTACATTCTGAGTTCAAGTTCTGCCGAGCTCGACTTTGCCTTTCATACATTTGGGGTGAATGAAATAAGTACCAGTTATGCACTGAGGTCAATATAATTGACTAGCCCCTCCCCTAGGGGTTAGGGCAGCGGACTTGCGGTCGGAGGATCGCGGTTTCAATTCCCAGACCGGGTGTTGTGTGTGTTTATTGAGAAAAATCACCTAAAGCTCCACGAGGCTCTGGCAGGGGGTGGGGTGTGGCGACCCCTGTTGTACTCTTACAAGGCCCACATTTTTTGTGAGTCTACAGATGGCTAGTGAGGCCAGTCTGCGCCCGAAAGAGTCTTTGACAGTGTGGACAGGGAATGGTAGCACCTGCTACAGGGTTGTTAGCTCTGTTCTTCCTGGCTTGTCTGTGGTCTTCTGCAGCAGCGATCCTATTGATCTCGCATGTATTGGCACCCTTGTGGACAGCTGATCTCCATCTTTCTCTGTTTAGAGCAGACTGCTCCCAAGTTGCAACACACATACATATTTATATAACAAATATCTTTTTGAAAGTATTGGTTTTATATTTCTCTGTAATTTGAATCATTAATCCTGAAGTCCTAGCATATTAGTTTGTTTTATACTTCCTGGTGTAATTTCAGATTTAACCTTGAGGATTAAGAGAACATTATTTAAAATGTTGAGGAAAGTACCTGCTGTACAGAGGAAAGTAGACAAGTCACTGAAGGAAACTGCCCAACAAATCAATGAGAGTATCAAACATTCCATTAATTCAGAACCATATGTACAGGTTGTGCCAGAGAAAGGATTTTCTTCAGTGAGTAGTGTTTTGTTATGAAGTATTTTTTGACTATTTAAGAAGATAAAAAAAATTTAAAAAAAACTTATTTATTTTTAAAGTAAGGTTTGCAGAGGTCAACTCAGTTACAACCTCCTCTTCCCCTTCCTCATCCTCCCTCTTTCTCTGTCCTCCTTCTTTCTCTCTCCCTCCTCCTTCTTTCTCTCTCCCTCCCCCTTCTTTCTCTCTCCTCCTCTTCCCTCCTTCACCCTTGTCCTCCCTCCCTGCCCCCCTCCCCACATAAGTCTTCTAGAGCCCAAAATTAGCATGGAATCATTGTTTTGAGGATGTTGTTTATTCCCTCTTGCTATTTTAGCAATGTGTGGAGAACAATATCTGAATTTTACCTAGTGGATGTTTTTGTACCTGTAAATATAATTTTCTTTGAAAAATATTGGTCAAACTTTGCCAATAAAAATTATATTTGTCCAATGAATATTATTTTATAGACTATTAAAGTCCAATGTGAAGGGGTCTTTTTTCTAATTTTGAATACAGTTGAATAATTTGTGATGGTGTTTACATTTTCACAGTTTGTGCTGATTTTTTTTTCTGTCTTTCCTACTCACAAGATTGCTGTAAGCTTAAAATTTTTTTAGCTTTTAATCTAGGCCTACAAACAATTCTGAGAAAGGGACCAGGTGGTCGTAGGATGTGCTAGAAACAACAGCTAAATCTCCCTTAAGTTACACACCTTTTCATCTAAAAATACAAATTTGTTTTTATGATGAAAAGGCTTCTTCATTCATTTTTAAGTGTGTAGTGCAAAAAAAAAAAAAAAAAATTGGCCAAAATCGGTGTGGTGGAAGTGGTGGTGGTGAAGAGGTGGGGATGAAAAAAGCCCCCACAAATTTTCTAAAACTTTTTTGTATAAGAAGCTTCCCACCATCATTTCCAAGGCTGTGGTGAAAAAAATAATTGTAAAAAATCCCCATCAAAAGAGAAAATCCAATTTACGTGAGCATCCTAACACAAAATTCCACCATTTATAGTCATTTTTAATAGTCCATTAAAATTTTATTGAAATGGTACCATGTCGCAAAAACTCAGGATTAATTTAGTTCTGTACCTTACTTGAAAACAAATAAGAAGTGTTGGTATTAGGAAAGGTATCTAGCTGTAAGAAAAGCTGCTTCATAAAGTTGTGTCCAACCCTTACTCTTTTACTCTCTTTTACTTGTTTCAGTCATTTGACTGCAGCCATGCTGGAGCACCACCTTTAGTCGAGCAAATCGACCCCAGGACTTATTCCTTGGAAGCCTAGTACTTATTCTATCGGTCTCTTTTTGCCGAACTGCTAAGTTACGGGGATGTAAACACACCAGCATCGGTTGTCAAGCGATGATGGGAGGACAAACACAGACACACAAATGCACATACATACATACATATCATCATCGTTTAACGTCCGCTTTCCATGCTAGCATGGGTTGGACGATTTGACTGAGGACTGGTGCAACCAGATGGCTACACCAGGCTCCAATCTAATTTGGCAGAGTTTCTAAAGCTGGATGCCCTTCCTAACGCCAACCACTCAGAGAGTGTAGTGGGTGCTTTTACGTGTCACCCGCACGAAAACGGCCACGCTCGAAATGGTGTCTTTTATGT
>NC_068985.1:77017848-77025940 GCF_001194135.2 Octopus bimaculoides
CTTTCACGTTGCATGATGCTATATCCCCTTCCATTTCGTCAAATGCTTCAAGTAACTTGTCTCTAAGTCTCTGTCCATTTGCAGGGTCTTTAAGTTTCCATACCCTTCTCCTCCAGGCCGGTCTACATATATATATATATACGATGGGCTTCTTTCCGTTTTCGTCTACCAAATCCATTCACAAGGCTCTGGTCGGCCCGAGGCTATAGTAGAAGACACTTGCCCAAGGTGCCACACAGTGGGACTGAACCCGGAACCACATGGTTGGTAAGCAAGCTACTTACCACACAGCCACTCCTGTGCCTATACCAGCATAAATAAAGTGTATTTTATAAAAGCATGACCAAAGAACATTGATTTCCTTTGTTTTCTAGTTTTTTTATTAATTTTACTTTATTTTAATGCAATAATGCATAGATTTGAACATTATAAGGTACAAATTGAGTAATATGTGTGTTAGAAGAGTAATAGTTTGTTGACTGTAGTACAATATTTACTGTTATACCCGCAGAAAATAATACATATTTATATGCTTGTTGTTGTTTCAGGAAGAGGTCATGAAAGAAGTGCAAAGGTATCGTGCCTATGGTGTTGTTGACTGGAAAAAAGGCTGGTGTTCAGGAATGATTTATGGATCAAATGAGGAGCTTACAAAACTGCTGGCTAAAGTAAGTAGTAGTTGTTGTTGTTGTTGTTGTTGTTTAGCCCAGGTCTGTTCTTATCATGCAATCACATATATAATTGAAGGTTTCACTCTGTGCTCAAAATCTGTGTATTTAACCCTTTAGCATTCGGATTATTCTGTCGAATGTATTTATTTCTTTATTGCCCACAAGGGGCTAAACATAGAGGGGACAAACAAGAACAGACAAAGGGATTAAGTCGATTACATCGATCCCAGTGCGTAACTGGTACTTAATTTATCGACCCCGAAAGGATGAAAGGCAAAGTCGACCTCGGCGGAATTTGAACTCAGAACGTAACGGCAGATGAAATACCGCTAAGCATTTCGCCCAGCGTGCTAACGTCTCTGCCAGCTCGCCGCCTTGTCATTCTGTCAAATGTATTGCTTATTCTTTCACATTGTTTTAATTTAATTATGCATCATCTTGTAGCTTCAAGATTACAATGGTGTGTTTGTATATTTTTAGAATGACATTGTAGATTAGGTGTGATAGGTTGGATCCGTTCAATTTTAAAATAAAACAAGTAGAATATTTGGGCTGGATATGGCCGGATTAAATGCTGAAGGGTTAATCAATCATGAGGGATTCTGAAACAGAAAGCAGCATGTCAAGATATAGAACTGTCCTCGGAGTGAAGACCTGATCTGAATGCTTGCAGCAGACTGAGCTAAGCTAAAAGTACCCAAGGTCCAGGTTGTGGTGTTAAACTAGGTTAAGAATTAGGTTTATCACCTAAGAACAGATACATTTCAACTTATAAGCTTTCACACAAATTTCATTTATCAAATTTCGTTCATTAGTGTTGGATTGCTGTGAGGTCATGACAGGAATTATTTAACCAAAGTGTCACAACAGATGTAAGATAAAATATTGACTGATTGAACTTTCTATTTCAGGTTTATGAAATATTTGCCTTCAGCAACCCTTTACATCCAGAAGTATTTCCCGATATTCGTAAGATGGAAGCAGAAATTGTACGCATGACATGTAATTTATTCAATGGAAGCTCAGCAAGTTGTGGCATTGTAAGTTCATTTATTTTCTTCCCTGATAATTTTTTTTTCTTTAATAGTAATTTGCGTTGTTAATTAATTAATTAAATTGAAACTAAATATTTTCCATTAATACTCTTGGATATATGTTTATACTTCATTGAAATGTAACAATGTTACAATTACAGTAATAATTCATCCTTGTATTGTTTGTGGACAATGACATATTGGTTTCTGATTTTAGCATATGGCCATCAAGTTCAAGGCAGGGCTAGTACTCGGCTGGTACTTATTTTATTGACTCCCAAAAGGGTGAAAGTATACCATGAGATTTTTATGCATGTCATCATTATTATATTTTTAATGTCCTTTTTATTATATCTCTGAAGGTGCATGGCCTAGAGGTTAGGATGTTGCACTTGTCATCATATCATAGTTTCTATTCTCAGACTGGTGGTGCATTGTGTCCTTGAGCAAGACATTTCATTTCATGTTGCTCCAGTTCATTCAACTGTAAATGGGTAACCCTGTGATGGACAGGCATTCCATTCAGGGGAAATGTTAGCCTGCCCATCTAGCTAAAGAGGAGGCATCATTTCAAAGTTACTATATTGTGAGGAAGCGCATTGTGACCAGAGGTGTATAACAACACCTAATAGTTTGGTTGGTACAGTGGTACACTGATATTATATTCTATATCATTTAATCCTTATATTGCATGGCATATTGGTATTGGTGTTCGACTCATGGTTATTAGGTTATGGGCTTGATTCTTAGACAATGTAGTGCATTGTGCCCTTGAGCAAGGCACTTCATTTCACATTTCTTTCAGTCTACTTATCTGAAAATCAATACCAGTGATAGTTGATTGGTTAATTCCACAATGTACTAGCATCTTGTTCATAGAGATTTGTACTCTCAGCTACTTAAACAACATGGACCAGTATAAGCTCTGGTTTAATGAGCCTGCAGATTTAAAAATGAAGAAAACATTGAAATAAATTACAGATGTCACAATATGGTGCATGGAACAATATTATCTTGCAGTACTTAGCTTCAACCAAGTTATGTCCTTTTATGCTAAAATCAGTTACCTATTAAGTACCAGGCAAAGTTCTGGTGTTGATAATCCTTAAAGGTGACTCTTCAGCCTGGTCACCTGTAATAATATAAGTTATTCTTATACTTGCACAACATTATTACATGTAGGCTATTATAATATCTAGAAGTTGTTGTAGAGTCATTGACATTTGAATGAATTATTTATATACGTAAAAAATTTTTATTTTTTTCATTAGTCATACCCATGAAAAAGAAGAGTAAATAATTTTTTTTTCGTATTGATAATTTAATTGTTTTAAGATTAAAATCTGGAGAAACTAATTATTGATTCCTAACATTGTATAATATGTAATGCGAAACAAACTGGAAATTATAAATCTGACTATTAGAGAATTCAGCATATTTCTGTTCTGAATATGACTGGCAGGTCTGTAGATATTTTATTTTGGGATAAATAGATATTTGTATTGGAGAATAAAGCCTCAGATACTCACCATAGATTTAGGGATCAGTGTAGATTAAAAATGATTGAGGAGCACTGAATTTCATCATCACTTGTTATTGTTGCAATGATTAACAGTTGTAGTGCTACCATCATCATCATTGTTCATCATTATTATTTTTCTCTATTCAATGTGATTGTAAAAAAAACTGAAAATCGATCATTGTACAAAATGGAAGAAAGACAAGAAACCTCAAGACAGTTGCTTGATCTGTTTAAAATAAAATGGCATTCAGAAAAAAACATATGACTAATTGGCATTGAATTGATCACCTATATACTCTGTTCTCTGGCTTAATAGCCTCACTATCTCATTGACCTGCTTTTTATGTCACTATTACTGTGCTCTTTTTTCCTTGAAGCTGACAGGTCTTGTGCTATCCAACCCAGTTCCATGTAGCACACTCATCTCTTCCTCTTATCACCCATATTGTGTCTACTCCCTCCACTAGGCCAGACATTGCACACTTTTCCCAATCCTTTCTACCCACTGGAATTCTCTCCCTATCCATGTTTTCATTAACTGGGTGTTGTTCAAGAGGAGCACCAACCATATTTGTTACATTGGTCTCTGAAGGCTACAGAAACAGCTCCTTCCAAACTAAACAATAAAACAATAAATGCAGCCCATGTAACAGACTGGAAGAGAAGTCATTGAAAAAGTTGCAAATGGCAATGAAAGAATATTGATGAACAAAAGAAAAATCAACAAATGATCAACTGTTTAAACCAACAAGTTAAACAAATGATTGATTAGTTGGTTGAATTTAACCAATTGAGTAGTAATAAAGGAGTGGAATTGAACCAGTGCAATATGTTATTAATATTGGTGTAATGTGTTATTAATATTGGCAAAGACACAACAAAATTTGTTTCAACAGATGAATTCACATAAAGTATCTTGCTAACCAAATACAGCAATGAAATAAAATCAAGTAAAATAAGATAAATAAAAGGTTTTGTTTCTTTTAAAGTACTTTTCCTATGGTTACGCAATAATTTTAGATTATTTTAATGCAATAACAGAATATAGACTGTCATAAAATCAGTACAAGCCATTGCAATTGACATAGATTTTATATTTCATCTTAGGTTACAACTGGTGGTACTGAAAGTATAATGTTAGCCTGCCTAGCTTACAGAAACAGAGCCTACAGCAAAGGCATAAAGATTCCTGAGATGTAAGTAAACTGGCATTTAAAAATAAATTTTACACTTGGGGATGGTGATATTTTGCCAATTAAACACATGCACTATGTGTTTGGGTATTACTTCAGCTTGGGATAGAGAGTTGCTGAAGATGTCACAGGATGTGTGAGAAAAGAGCTTAGACAAAGACACTAAAATAATAATAATAGGCACAGGAGTGGCTGTGTGGTAAGTAGCTTGCTTACCAACCACATAGTTCTGGGTTCAGTCCCACTGCGTGGCACCTTGGGCAAGTGTCTTCTACTATGGCCTCGGGCCAACCAAAGCCTTGTGAGTGGATTTGGTAGACGGAAACTGAAAGAAGCCCATCGTATATATGTGTATATATATATATATATATATATGTATGTGTGTGTATATGTTTGTGTGTCTGTGTTTGTCCCCCCAACATCGCTTGACAACCGATGCTGGTGTGTTTACGTCCCCGTAACTTAGCAGTTCAGCAAAAGAGACCAATAGAATAAGTACTAGGCTTACAAAGAATAAGTCCTGGGGTCATTTTGCTTGACTAAAGGCAGTACTCCAGCATGGCCGCAGTCAAATGACTGAAACAAGTAAAAGAGAAAAGAGAGAGTGTGTGTTTAAATGGCAAAATATGACCATCCTCAAGTCTAACAATATCTGTTTCAGCACATGATTTCACATCAGGGATCTTGCAAAACAAATACATGAGCATAATGGGGTTTTATTTGTATCTTTTAGATGAATTTAAAAAAATTCAATTACATTTGTGTAAAGAAATAGGCTTGGCTTGTGTGCTGCTAATTGTTTCATTCTTTCATAAACCAGGAGTTGGATTTCAGGCATAAAACCCTCATCTCTCTGTTCTACATTCTGGCATCAATAATGAAAATCAGTCAACAAAAGTAGTAATTTAATGTTGCTGTCATTCTATTTTTGTTCAATGTCAACTCTAGTCAAGCAAGGTTATGGAGCAAGACTGTTGTAGCCCATGACCATCCTCCCTTTTTGTCTGTTGTGTTTTTCTTCTTTTAGGATGGCTTGGGTGCAATCTGAGGGCAGAAATAGCTGCCATTTCTAGCATGTAGTGCAGATATTGGCATCCTTTTTTTACAGCAAGCAAATCTTAAAAAACATTGCCATCTTAAACTGAACCATACAAAAGGCAAACACCTTCTTTGATAACTCTGGGATGATCAAAACCTTGTGAGTGGATTTGATAAATGAAAATTGAAAGAAGCTAATCCTATATATATATTCAAATATGAATTAGAAGTAGCGCTAGTGTTGTAAATATTATTGAACACATACTCAATCTATGTGCATTGCTTGTTCACTGGTAGGCTGCAATTTGGTGCAGTGGAAATGACTCCATCAAAGCACTGGGTGTTAAAACACCTGAAAGTCATAGACAGGTGAGACAACTCACCCTAAATCTAAATGTTTCTCCCTTATAAACTGCCATTGGCAGGACAATGCTCTGGCACAGCAGAATCTTCATATGGTTGCAAATCCAAGTGTTGGTCCAGATCTTTTTCATTTCTCTGAACACTGCTGTTGCATGCTCAATTCTGGAGTTGACATCTGCCTCAGAACTCCACTCAGTAGCAATATTGATGCCCACGTAGGTGAAACCGATGTCTCCAGTGGGTTCTTTATTCACAAGGATTTGCCCACTTATTTTCTATAGATTAAAGTTTAGAGTTTATCATTTTTTCTAGATTATACTATCTCTACTTAAATAAAAAAGAAGAAAAAATTGATTGAGAGAGCATGGAAAATTAACAAGAGAGGAAGAAATTAAATTGTTCAAACTGCCAGAGCTGGATTGACAGATTATATTAGACAATCATGATATAATGAGTGACATAAAGGGCTGCATGCAGCATAAGTACCATGGGTTGCCCATGCCTGGCATACAGGCTGGTGGGCTTTGCTGGCTTACAGTAATTTAATTGATATAACATTGATAAATTGTTTGGACTTTCTCAGCATTAGAAATTGTTTCAGAAATTCCGAAGCATATCATAGAGCTGTTTATACATTCGCACATATGAGGGAATACTGAAAAGTTCCTGGTTTTAAGGGTATCATGAAAGACCTGGCTGGAGGCTCAACCTTCCAAATTCTTTTACAGGGCTTAGAACAACTGAAGGATCACTGCAATAAGTGTATGAATCTGAGAGGGGAATATGTTGAATAAAATAATGATTAACTGATCGTCCTGTATTTCTTTTACCAAGAACTATTCACCATCCCCTTGTACATGTATGTTGTGTGTCTGTGTGAATATATATATATATATATATATATATATATATATATATATATATATATATATATATATATATATATAAACACAAATATGTCTTGTTAATTTCCAGTCTTCTATGAAAAACATATCTGGCTAAGGAAACATTTCCTTGCTTGAAAACAGGTGAAGGTTGTCAACAGAAAGGGCGTCCAGCCGTTGTAATTCTGCTTCAACAAATTGTTTTCACCTATGCAAGCAAGGCAAAGGAGACATTAAATGATGATGATGATACATATATTTATAAATATGTCAGCTTAACTCAGTCCCTCCTTCTCACATATCAGTTTTGTACAGTGAGAAGCTATGTCGTCTCTCATACTTATAGACAAGTGGGCACAATAGATATAACAATATATGGACTACTTTGAACCAGTAACTAATACTCTTATTTACATGCAGTCAAAATTTAGATATTTAGAATAACCATTGTTAAATTATGAAAGTATATGTCCTTGCAGTTAGATTGTTAGGCAAATCATTAGGTTGTGTGTCTGATTTTCAGACCTGGCAACATTTGTTTTTGTTCAAGGCAATTCATTTCACATTGCTTGAGTAAATTCAACCTTACAACAGATTGGTATCTTGTTCAGCTGGTAGTCTTGTACATTTGTACATTCAGCTTTGTAAATCTGGATATAATCAGGCATCATGAGTGTGTAGGCTTGAGGTAGACATCTAAAGTGTTAAATTCTTGAATTTTTATTTTAAATTTGTATCCTGTTTCTATAAAAAAAAATTGCGATTCTAAAATTGACTTAAATAGATTTGGAGATAATTTGATATTAAGTTTATTTTATTTTGCATGACTTATAATGTTTTAAAAATTTTCATCTTCAGAATTGCTCCAAAGACTGCTCATGCTGCTTTTGATAAGGTGAGTGCCATTGACCTAAAGATTATTTTTATGATGTTTAATAACTACAACAGAATTTTGTGTTTTCTGGGCGCCCTTAAGTTTAATTAACTTTTGAGACTATTTTAATTGTTTTAGAATATAAAAAAAGTTAAATTTTATTTTCAATATTTTACATGTTTTTCGAAAATGATTTTGTTATTTAGGCGCAAGAGTGGCTGTGTGGTAAGTAGCTTGCTTACCAACCACATAGTTCCGGGCTCAGTCCCACTGCATGGCACCTTGGGCAAGTGTCTTCTACTATAGCCTCGGGCTGACCAAAGCCTTGTAAGTGGATTTGGTAGACGGAAACTGAAAAGAAGCCCGTCGTATGTATGTATATATATGTGTGTGTGTGTGTGTGTGTCTGTGTTTGTTTCCCACGACATCGCTTGACAACTGATGCTGGTGTATTTACATCCTCGTAACTTAGCGATTCGGCAAAAGAGACCGATAGAATAAGTACTAGGCTTA
>NC_068985.1:77027691-77028894 GCF_001194135.2 Octopus bimaculoides
GGGCAGCAACAAAAAACCTATTTGTATATGCTCCACAAGGGAAAACAAGGAACATAGTTTACAATGAGGTGTTATAATCACAACAGCAAGAAAGTATGTACATGATCACCTTCTTTTACAAAACTTCATTGACTTTCATATATTTATATTGATATACATATATATACGTGTGTTTGGGTGCGTGTGTGTATATACATCTCTATATATAAAGATGATGCGTAGTCTAGACGGTGTTTTTAGATTTCATTATTCTCTTTAACCCGGGCAACGCCGGGTATTTCTGCTAGTTCTGTAATATAATCATTCTCTTGTTCCAGTCCCAAGTTGAATTCCAGCTGTTGGCTTATTTGACCCAAAGTTCTTATCCCAACATAAAATTGACGAGGCGAATGTCATTTATCCCCCACTTGATGTGTGACGTCATCTGACAAACACCACCAAGATAGTGTGAATCAGCCAATCTTTACCTGCTAGAAATAACAACCCAAATCCTTTTAAATTGGAGCTCAATACTGGATGTTCAGGAACCAAATAAAGAACAGATTTTCAATCTTGGCATCATCCCTGGTCCCCAAAAAGGTATAATATGTCTATGTAGAGCAATCGTTGACTGAGATACAGGGGTCCCAGACAGACAAACAATTTCACTTTTGTTATAATTGATAGGGACAGATTTTCAAAATAAACTTGTATTTAGTTACCTCCCTTTATATTTTGAATTCAAATCTTGTGGTAGACTGTATTCCACTTCTCAGTGGTTGATTAAATTAGTACCAGTGATGTACTGGGGTTGAATGAATTGATTTCACTCATCTCCAAATATTACACTGCACTTATCTTATTGATCTTGAAAAGATGAAAATTAGGTTTACTAATATTTTTTGATGGTTTAATGTCCATGCATAACTAGGTTGGCTGAATGTGCAAGCACCTACTCAGGTTTTCTTTTTACCTTTACTTATTTCAATCATTGGACTGTGGCCATACTGGAGCACCACCTTGAAGTGTTTAATCAAACAAACTGACCCCGGTATTTATTCTTAAGCCTGGTGCTTATTCTATCAGTCTGTTTTGCTGAACTGTTAAGTTACAGAGATGTAATCAAGCTAACACTGGTTGTGAAGTGGTGGTGCTGAGAGATGGACACAACTCAAGCACAAAGACATACACAGGTATATCCATCCATCCATCCACATATATATA
>NC_068985.1:77031007-77031476 GCF_001194135.2 Octopus bimaculoides
ACACACACACACACACACACACATACATACATACATACATACACATATATATATATATTCTCTTCTTTTATTTGTTTCAGTCGTTTGACTGTGGCTATAATGGAGCATCGCCTTTAGTCGAATAAATTGACCCCAGCACTTATTTTTTGTACGCCTAGTACTTATCCTATTGGTCTCTTTTTGCTGAACTGCTAATTTAGAGGGACATAAACACACCAACATCGGTTGTCAAGCGATGGTTGGGGGATGAACATATGCGCGTGCACGTGCACACACATACACACTCACACACTCATATATATGATGGGCATCTTCCAGTTTCCGTCTACGAAATCCAGTAACCGGGCCTTGGTCGGCCGGAGGCTATAGTAGAAGAGACTTGCTCAAGGTGCCACACAGTTGGTCTGAACCTGGTACCATATGATTAGTAAGCAAGCTACCACAATGCCACTTATATATATATATATAT
>NC_068985.1:77031549-77039669 GCF_001194135.2 Octopus bimaculoides
ATATATACTTTATTTAAAAGCAGCAGAAATATAACAAAAAACTGTTACTCGGAGTTTCACGTTCCCATTCATCGGACAGTTTTGTTAGTTCTAACAAATATGCTTTTAAATAAAGCATATTACTCTACCTCTGGTATTTGAGTACTCTCTTTTCCACCTTGTTGCACATTTATGTGCTTACTCTTGTATATATATATATATATATATATATATATATATGCACATACGATGGACTTCTTTCAGTTTCCATCTACCAAATCCACTCGCCCTAGACTATAGTAGAAAATACTTGCCCAAGGTGTCATGTAGTGTTAGCTTATGTTAGCATTCATATTGTTACTGCTTTTACTTATACATTCACAGGCTGCCATGGTGTTACGAATGAGGCTTACTCATATTCCAGTAGACCCTGTTACAAAGAAAGTTGATGTTAATGCTATGAAACGAGCCATCAATAGAAACACATGTCTTGTAAGTATGATTCTAACATTTCATTTTTATATTCATCCATCCATCGTCTCTGTTCACTATTCAGGGAAGGTCATGGCTGTAGAGTACTCAAGCATCTCTTCCAAAGACCTTCCTAAACAATCTGAGGATGTTGAAACAGAGTGGAGATTGTTTTGTTCAACAGTTTCTTCTTCAGCTGCACAATGCTGTGGATGAAATTGTCTCAGTGTGATGCCAGGTGGTAAAAGAACTTCCTGGTTTAACCACAAAGTTAAAAATGCCATCTGAGCAAAGAAGGGGGCTTACAAAGCTTGGCTTTGAAACAAGTCTCCCCTTTTGTATTAACAGTACACTGTTGTGCAAAACGGTGCTGCTGAAACACTAAAAATGTTCAAGGCTAAATCATGGAAGAACTCTGGGAAATTGTAGATTGGATTTAAAGTGATTTAGATTTTTGTTTAGGAATCTATGTAATGTCAGATAAGATGTAAGTATCTAAAATGCCTCATAAGAACATGAAGACCATTCAAGGGTTGGTGCTTAGCTTTGGTTTTAATGAGCAAGTTGTGGGTGAGGGGTAAAACTTCCCTCTCTGGATAGGATTCTAGTCTTTCACAGGTAACATTTGGCTCCTGTTCCTGACATCTCTGTTACCTACCGAAGAAATGCGGAATAAAAGTGTTTAAAAAAAAGACAAATTGCCAGTAACACTTTTTTTTAACTCATAACCTTTGAGCACTTGCAATCTTGTCTTAAATAATGGCAAGCACCTTCTGTCAGTTTGTAAATAAATGTCCATGTGTAAAAGCAATCTCTTTACTCTGATGTGTATATAATAACATTTTAGATTCTTGATGTTTAGCTTCAGATGACTTCAAATGAGCAAACTTATGACCCAAGGCATTCCAGCCATGACCATCTAGTCTTTTGTTCTTAGTCTACCTTGGACTACATAGTACAATCTATCCTTCATTTTTTTTAACATGGTAGAGTATGATTTGAAAGAGATTTAGTTGGTTTTTCTTGTAGGTTTGATGACCATATAGAGGTTCTTTCATTTAGCTATTGCTGTTGTTGTATAGGTAAGCTTTGAATGACCAGATCTAAGACCAAAAGTATTCCATCATGACCTCTCTATCTAGATTTTAGTCAGTGTTTCTTAGACATTGTTATTTAATGTGTCCTTCCATTTTAATGATGACATAGTACAATTGAACCCACTTGCATTTTAATCTGCTATTTCCAGCCCAAATATTCTACCATTTAACTTTCAAACTAGCTAGATCTGGCTCTTCACACCAGCCCTACAATGTCATTCTTGAAATAAACAATCACATCATCAAGATCTTGAAGTTACACGGTAGTGCATGATTAATTCAAAATAGTATGAATAAATATGCATTACATTTGACTGAGTAATCTGAATGTGAATGGGTTAAAAGAGTAAAAGGGATTTAGCTATTTCTTACAGGTTTAGGGCCTCTCATAGAGGTTCCCTTATTTTCACTAAGGTTAAGTCTTTAGAAAATGAATCTCATTTTAAAATTCTATCTTTTACAGTTAGTTGGTTCGGCCCCACAGTTTCCACATGGTATTATTGATCCAATAGGAGAAATTTCTGAGGTAAGCATGACTTCTATCATATTTTGCTGTAATTTATATGATTATAAAAATTAATAAATAAACTTGTCTTAAGGCTGTGTAATATAAGAAAGCTAAAATGTATTTGAAGATTTGCTACAAGAAGCATTAAATGTTGTTTCTAAACAAAATAAGTGACCATTTGGTTAGTTTACAGTGTTGAAATGTATGTTGATTCTGTGTAGCTATTTCAGCTTTTCATGATGGAAATCCTTGAAAGTTGAGTGTCTCTTCCTGGTATGTGACATAACACTTGTAATAGAATATGAGTTTACAACTATTTCATTAGTTGGTCAGCATGTCTACTCAAAAAGACAACACGTGTGTGTGTGTGCACACTCACACACTGTTTTATTTTATTATACTTGTAAGATGTTTATGCAATTGTGTATATTTACATATTGATGGAGAAATTGTTTTCACAGCTGCTACTTAACCCATTATAGTTAACTTACTCAACTTTGGAGTAGAAGTAGAACTTGTTTGCTAAGTAGATTGAAGAGAGCCGAGTTTTGTGTTTGGCGTAGTTACATAACATAAAAGCTTTTATTAAGTTTGAATTGATGGATTGAGTTGTCTGTTGGTTTTGACAATTTCAGTTGTTTGATGAATTGAATATTTGACTTTTTAAATTAATATGCAAGTGGTTGGATATCCCACAGACATGTGTATCCAAAACATAAATTGTCAGCCAAATCAGCATATCATAAACCACAGAAGTGAACTTTGCCTTTTGCTCTTTAAAGCTTGGTAAAATAAATGACAGTTAAATATAAGCATATAAAACTAAACTGGCACTCAGTCAGTTATGATGATGAGGGTTCCAGTTGCTCCGATCAATGGAACAACCTGCTTGTGAAATTAATATGCATGTGGCTAAGCACTTCACAGACATGTGTACCCTTTATGTAGTTCTCAAGGAGATTCAACGTAACACAGAATGTGACAAGGCTGCCCCTTTAAAATACAACTACTACTCATTTTTGCCAGCTGAGTGGACTGGAACAATGTGAAATAAAGTGTCTTGCACATGGACACAGCATGTCATTGGAAATTGAATTCACAACCTTATGATCATGAGCTGAATACCTTAACCACTAAGCCACTTGTCTTCACATATAAGTATATAGGACATTTAAATCAATTGTGCTCTCCCGCAAAATGTGTTTTGCTCCTGTTAGAAATTACTTATTAATAAAATTTAAAAGCCTTAAATACCTTTTCCTAATTAACATGTTTGTTTATATTTTTTAATAAATATGTTTTCTCTTCTGTTTTATTTTCAAAACAATTCCTCCAGCTTGGTTTAAAGTACAACATTCCAGTTCACTGTGATTGTTGTTTGGGTGGTTTCCTTGTTCCATTTCTGGAGAGAGCTGGTTTCCATATGGACCCAGTTGATTTCCGTCTCCCTGGTGTAACAAGTATTTCAGCAGACACACACAAGGTAAAGTTTTATTCTTTATCTTTCTTTCATCAAATTAAGCATCATTTAAACGAACATTTCTGTATATCTTTATCTCACAGTATTTGGAACTAATAAATTAGACAGCTTCATCCTGCAGTGGCTGTGACAGATGCTACTGTTGTTGTTTTTGTTCTGTCATTAATTTTCAGATTGGGCCTTCAAGAGTTTCATAAATATTTTAGTTTGTTGCTTTCAGTTTTTTTTTAATGTTTTGAAATGTTTTTGTTATTAAATCATTGTGTTTGATGTTGTTTCCAGTATGGCCAAGCGCCTAAAGGCTCTGCTGTTTTGGTGTACAAAGACCCCAGCTATCGTAAATTCCAGTGGTTTAGCATTACAAATTGGCCCGGTGGAATATATGCTACTCCCACATTTGCAGGTATCATGATTTTTTTTGTCTTTCTTTCTATTTTTCTTTTGTTTTCCACTGCCCACCATCACCCCACCTCCACCATATCTAGCAGTTTGAACAACTGTGTTATGAGTCTCCCTTATTAGGAGTGCGTTGGCAAATGGAAACACAATTTTGAGAGATCCTCCTCTGCTTCCTCCTCATCATCAACATCATCATCATCATCATCGATGTCGTTGTTGTTGTCATCATCATCATTATCATCATCGTTTAACATCCACTTTTTTATACTTTCATGGGTCGGACAGTGTTTGTTGTGGTTGAGGCAGATTTTCTAGTGCTGGATGATCGTCCTGTCACCAACCTTCACTCGATTCCAAACAATGTAATATTTTTCCATAGTTAAACATATTTTTCTCAGAAGACTGGAAATGATGATGCTCATTTACAAGCACCACATGATGTCTACACAAGGGGACATGGACACAAACACACACACATATGTATACAAGTTTCTTACAGATCCTGCCTACCAAGTCCACTCACAAGGTCTATATTAGAAGACACTTGCCCACAGTGCCATACAGTGTTTAGAAAACAAAACTTCTCAAACACATAGACACATCATCATCACCACCATCGTTTAACATCCACCTTCCATGCTAGCATGGGTGGGATGGTCGTAACAAATCAACCAGGTGACTAGGGGATGTGAAAGCATAGAAGCTTTTGGACAAAATGATTTAATCCTGTTTCAAGAGGATGTTAGTGCATGCACATTAAATAATGATGATATCCATGGATGGTTAAGATATTTATTTCAAAATAAGTGGCCAAGGTTGTTGTTAGAAAGATGGTGGATAATCTTGTGGATTTCTATCATATCAGCTGTTAGATTTCAAAGCTTTACTATGGTCGATGCCCAGAAAGGCAAAATATTAAAAATATGGTAAGTAACAGATGGAGGGTGTTCATCTAGTTACACATCTCTGGCTGACTTCTTATAGATCAATATTCTGGACAAGATGGGTGTTCCAGACTGCAGATGCAAACTGTAAGGGTAGGCATACCATAGCCATCATCTATTATGTAGAATACTTTACTTAACATATGTTATTGAATTTTTCTCTAGGTAGCCGAGCAGGCTCAGAAATTGCTTCTTGTTGGGCAACTATGATGTTTACTGGTATGGAAGGTTACGTTGATGCTGCCTGGAAAATCATCTCTACAGCACGAGCTATGGCTAAAGTGTAACTACAGCATTTATAGTTTATGCTTTAATTTTCTTTAATAGTTCAATTGAATTACATTTAAATTTGAATTCAATGTGAGTATCAATGAATATTGGGTTGTGAGACTTAATCAACCACCAAGTTTAATAATCGTCACCCTTGGATGTCTTTAGCAGCATTTACTTTCATTTATTCATCCTTCAATGTGGTTGAACAACCAATCCCAGCCAGTTGGGATTCATAGTATGGGTTGTACTATTCATCCCTTGTGACTTGTGAGACCACCATGACTTGTGACCACATGACTTGTGAGACCACCATTTGGGTGATTTATCAGTCACCATCTCACCTTTGTATGCCAGTCTTTCACAAGGTTACCCATTTACAGCATCATGAAATGGAGTGTTTTGCTCAAGAACACAACACACAGCCAGTCTGGAAATTAACACCATGATCTTACGATCATGAATGCAGTGTCCCAACCATTAGGCCATGTGCCATCACACATTGTTGGATAGCTGCTGACTCTCTTGAGATCCTCTGCCCTTTGATGGGTTTTGTTTATTGTTCCTGCAGGATGTCCAATAAATCAGACTCCTCACCAAGCAAGCCTGGTGGGGCTACTGGCTTAGTTACCAATGATCCAACCATGCGACAGGTTGTACTGGGTTACATGTTACCAGTACTGCTTGAGAGCGACCTAACACTAAATTTTCAGAATTATTGCCAGCATGGAACATGGATGTTAAATGATGATGATGAATATAAAATCATATTAGTGAAAGTCATCATCATCATTATCATCATCAGTTAACATCTTACTTTTCTGCTGGCTTAGGTTGGCTGGTTTATCAGGAGCTGGCAAGTAAGAAGACTGCGCCAAGCTCTACTGTCTGTTGGTGCATGGCTTCTATGGCTGAATGATAAAGATTAAACTGCCCTTTAGCAGAAAGCTCTTTCTGTTCAGAGATTCTAAACAATTATTATTAACATTTAACCATTTTTTTCTTTTTTTCTTTTCTTATTTTATTATTCTTCACAGTTTCTGCTCTGCATTGCTCTTATATCAACCAGTGCTATAACTATCATAGAACTAAACTAGTTATAAATTAAAACTTACCAGAACTTTAGTTAACCTAAAACCTTACTGATTTCTATTCCAGTATGAAAAACATCCATGGTATTGAGGTACTAGGTGATCCTAAGATGTCTGTTATTGCTTTTACTTCAAAGGAGTTTGATATCTATCGTTTGTCTGATGCACTTACTGCAAAAGGCTGGACTCTGAATCCACTGCAATTTCCTCCTAGGTAAGTTTGAATATTTGTATTGGCTTCAAATTTTGGTGCAAGGTCAGCAAGTTTGGTGGGGGAATAGTTGATTACATTGACCCAGCAACTAGTATTTATTTTATTGACCTTGAAGTGATGAAAGGCAAAGTTGACCCCAGCGGCATTTGAACTCTGGATGTAAAGACAAATGAAATTCCACTAAACAGTTTGCCTGGTGCAGTAACAATTCTACCAACTTGGTGCCTTAGTTTGAGTATTTACATTGACCTAATATTGGTTTCAAATTTTGACACAAGGCCAGCGGATTCTGGGAAGGGGTGAGTCAATTGTATTGATCCCAATACTTGAGTGGTGCTTATTTTATCAACCCTAAGAGGATGAACAGCAAAGTTGACCTCAGTGGAATCCACTATTTACCGAATCCACTTACAAGGCATTGGTCAGCCCAGGGTTATAGTAGAAGACACTTTTCCAAGGTGCTTCGCAGAGGGAAAGAACCTGAAACCATGTGGTTGGGAAGAAAACTTCTCAGCGACACAGCCACATACTATATATATAATTCTTTGCGGCTGACTTTTCAAACATCTAACAGTCACTCTCAGATTATGGAAGTGCTATGTTCCTGAAAATCTTGCTACAAATGGGCATCCATAGCATTTGTTTTAAAATTGATGGGCCTCACAGAAGTGGTGACTAGTGACAGACACCTTTGACAATATGCTGTGCTTGAGATGACTCATCAAACCAAGTGAAATTGTAGTCGTGGCCATTGCTGGTGTCATGTAAATGGCATCCATGTAATTGTAATCATGATCGTTGCTGATAGCATGATCTTTGAAATGATCTTCGAATGTTTGGGCCTTACGGAGGTGATGGATGAGATGGTGAAGCATGCTCTTTGAATGTTGGGCCTCATGGAGGCGATGACGAGTGACTGAGACCATGGCAATATGCTGTGCTTAAGAAGATTCTTCGAGCCAAGTGAAACTGTAGTCGTGACCTTTGCCAGTGTCATGTAGATGGCACCTGTGCCGGTCTCACGTAAAAAGCACTCATTACACTCACAGTGTGGTTGGCATTAGGAAGGTCATCCAGCCATAGAAACCATGTCAAATTAGACTGGAACCTGGTGCAGCTCTCCAGCTTATCAGTCCCAGTCAGACTGTCTAACCCATGTCAGCATGGAAAGCAGATGTTAGATGATGATGATGATGATGATGATGTAAAGAAAAAAATATATGAGAAATACTGTCTGTTGGTATAAATAGATTTTAAAGATTTGTTTTTCTTTTCTCTTTCTTCTGTTCCATATTCCAGTATTCACATGTGTGTCACCTTGGCACACACTAAACCTGAGGTTGTAGAACGCTTTGAGAAAGATGTAGCTGAGTCAGTTGAAGTCATTCGACAAAATCCCTCTGAAAAATGTCAGGGCGCGGTAAGTCAATGCACTACCTACTACTACTATTACTGCTGCTGCTGCTGCTGCTGTTACTACAACTACTACTACTACTACTGCTACTACTACTGCTACTACTACTACTACTACTACTACTATTACTACTACTACTACTACTACTACTACTACTACTGCTGCTGCTGCTGCTACTACTACTACTACTACTACTACTACTAGTACTACTACTACTACTGCTGCTGCTACTACTACTAGTACTACTACTACT
>NC_068985.1:77039849-77042349 GCF_001194135.2 Octopus bimaculoides
ACTACTACTGCTGCTACTACTACTACTACTACTACTACTACTACTACTAGTACTACTACTACTGCTGCTACTACTACTAGTACTACTACTACTACTGCTGCTGCTACTACTACTAGTACTACTACTACTACTGCTGCTGCTACTACTATTACTACTACTACTACTACTACTACTACTACTACTACTACTACCACTTTCACCGTCACTCTGTTGTTACTATTCTAAACAATGTTTTAACCCTAGCATTCAGATTATTTATTCACATTGTTTTGAATTAATCATACATTATCTCATAGCTTCGAGATTACGATGATGTAATCATTTATTTTTAGAGTGGCATTGTAGGGTATGTATGAGAGGCTGGATCTGGCCAGTTTGAATATTAAAAGAGAAAAAGATAGAATATCTGGGCCAAATGTAGTTGGTTTAAATGCTACAGGGTTATGATGCCTTGCAGTATTTCTTCTTGTTCTTTAAGTTTTGAGTTCAAATACTGCCAAGGTCAACGTGTCTTTTATCCTCAGGGTCGAAAAAATAAAATGCCAGTTGAGTACTGGAGTCACCATTCCACTTATTTAAATTTACTATTGTTTAGTCTTTTCCCGAATTTGAGGCTAAGGGAGATAACTCGGTTTGGGAATGTGGATGGTATTGGTTATCTATAGATACAATTAGAGGTGACGTAGTACTATGCCAGCCACTGCACTGACAATTTGCTTAGGCTGGCAGTATCTTTGAATCAAAACTGATATAGGGTAAGGGGTTTCTATAGTTTAATTGTATACAGCCTCTCTCATGTTAGAGACATGATAAAATGTGCCCACCCCATCCAGTAAAGTGGTTGTTGCTGATAGGAAACATATCTATTCATTAAAAACTATGCAACAGAGATTGTTGTTGTTGTTGTTGTTGTTGTTGTTGTTGTTGTTGTTGTTGTGTGTGTGTGTGTGTGTGTGTATAGTTGAAAAAAGATTAGAGATCTATACAAGTCAAGTTTTTATATATAAAAGATGGAGGGGGAAATAGCACAGAAGTAAATCTAAGACATTTCAATTTAAGAAGGAACTTAATAAAAATGATTTTAAAAATTATATATAAAGAAATTATTACCAGGTTCAAATCTCATCTTATCAAATATCAGTAAAAATAAAAATAAATTTGAAGTTAAAACAGTTTATCTTCTGACTGGGAGTCAAAAATATGTCTGGAGCTTTTTTGTTGAAATCTTATTTAAATATAGTTTGGTATAGAGTTCAAAGTGTTAGAGAGTAAGAGAGTGGGTGTAGTTGTCTTTTGTCTAAAAGGCTTAAAAGCCACTCCCTTGGCAGGGACCTACAAAGATTTCTTTTAGACAATAGACAACTACACCCCCTCTCTTACTCTCTGACACTTTGAACTCTATACCAAACTATATTTAAAGAAGACTTCAATGAAAATCTCCAGACATATATTTGATCCCCAGACAGAAGATAAATTGTTTTTTACTTCAAATTTTTATAAATTTTTACTGATGTTTGATAAGATGAGATTCATCAGCGAAACTGATAATATTTTCTTTATATAATTTTAAAAATCATTTTTATTAAATTCCCACTTAAATTGAAATGTCTTAGATTTACTTATGTATTATTTCCACCTCCATCTTATATAATTATATATATATATATATATATATATATATATATAGTTGGGTGGGAGGTAGGACAAAATGGGTGAGGTAAAGTGAGTAATTTCTGATTTCTTGTTATTGTCGCCCTGCTTATTTGAAATCTTTACATTGCAAGTATTGTAACATCATTGGAAGTAAAATTTGGCTAGCATAGTTGTTATTGTTGAAGTTGAGAGAGTTTGAAACATAGTCAGGTGGCAGGTACGTCTTTTTCAAGAAATTTTTCCTCAATTTTGACCCAATTAATAAAATATCTGGATAATTTTTAGTGTTGAACCATTAAAATTCTTTTTTCTGTTGGATTCCAAGTCAATTTTTTTCTCACTCTAATGTCTAATTTGATAATTTTCAATTTCCAAATCCTGATATCAAAACTAGAGCAAAATGAGTAATGACTAATTTCAGTAATCCTTTCTCTTTAACTGCATGGTCATAAATATATAAGCAAGGGGGAGGGGTTACTCAAGCAGATCGTGAAGAAGCTATAGAAAATATTTAATGTTGAGTTTTTAGATTTGGTTGAGTTTTGTTAATTTCATATCACATGCTATTTTGCTATGATTCTCCCTCATTTGATCTAGATATTGTAAATTTTTGTTGTATTTTCTTGTCTTTCTGATGTCTAAAGATGGATATTAATGTGTATGAGTCTTTTTCTAAATGTAATTCAACTGAAAAAACAAGTTTACCTAATCTTGTTTTACTTATTTTGCCCCACCTAAATATGTCTTTTGTATGCTCAAAGAGAATGAAGATAATTTTCTGAAATAGTATTCAAAATATGCTATAGTGTTTTTAATGCATTTAGAGAAGGTTATTTGCTTAGCTAAT
>NC_068985.1:77043610-77043896 GCF_001194135.2 Octopus bimaculoides
ATATATATATATATATATATATATATATATATAGGAAAAATATAATTGTCACGGCTGTTTATATTAATTTAGCCTGTAGCCTGTCTGTGAGAGGAATAACTGTGAATAAGAATTGGATTGCTTTGCTCATGACGATGTGTACAGCTCATACTGGCATGAAAAGTGCATGTAAAATGACAATGATGCTACATATGCACACATATACATACAACATACATATGCACATCATATACATATGCATTTGTGCATACATACATACATATGTGAATATATACATATGTATGTG
>NC_068985.1:77043906-77053298 GCF_001194135.2 Octopus bimaculoides
TATGTGTGTATATATATATATATATATATATATATATATATATGTACTCTTATCGATATTAGTCCTGCATTTACTGCACTTTTTTCTTCTATCTCAGCTCTTCATACACTGGATATACACATACATATACATAAATGTATATCCAAGGCATCCAGCCATAAAAACTGTGCCAAAACAGACACAGAAGTCTGGTGTGGCCCTCTGCCCAGCCAGCTCCTGTCAAACCATCCAACCCATGCCAGCATGGAAGATGGACGTTAAACGATGATGATGATGATACATAAATGTATACTATTGGGCTTCCCTTTTTAAGCTCTCCTTCTCTTCACCAGATGTAGCAACTTTTTGAGTAATGAGTCAATATGGGTACCTCTATGCTATTGTTTGACCTGTAAGAAATATTACCCAAATCTCCACCAAATCACTGAAAATAAGAACAACATACTCTTAGATATGCAGTCAGCTTCCCAAGTAACAGGAGCCTCAGGGATATGATTTCCTGTTATTGGGAATCTTCCATTGTCTAAATTTTTTTTCTTTTGTTTAGATCTATTTATTATTTAAATTAAAGGATTACAGTAAATAAGAAATAGAGACACTTTAAAAACCAAACCAGTTTATGTAATGAATGTCTCTTTATTTGGTTGTTAAATGACAAATTAAGTAACTTAAACCAAAGAAAAAAAAAAGAAAAGGTATGAAATTAACTAAAGGAGAAAACAAATCATTTTCAGATTTAAAGAAAAAAGACTATCTAAGTTTAACAACATGATTTCATTGAAAGGGTTTGTAACAGAATGATTATCCACCTGTAAAATATTGCCTCAGAATATAAATACAACCCATGCCAGCATAGAAAAGCAGATGTTGATGACAAAGATGATGACGGTGATAATTATTATTATTATTATAAAATAAAGTACCAGTCAAGTACTGGAGTCGATGTAATCGACTAACACCCCCCCTAAAATTGCAGGTCTTGTGCCAAAACTTGAAACCATTATTATTATTATTTTTTTTTTTTGTTTTTTTTTAAAATTTTTCTTTTTTTTTTAGGTAGCGGGCAGGCAGAATCGTTAGCACACCGGGTGAAATGCTTAGCGGTATTTCACCTGTTGCTACATTCTGAGTTCAAATTCCGTCGAGGTCGACTTTGCCTTTCATCCTTTTGGAGTTGATGAAATAAGTACCAGTGGAGCACTGGTATCGATGCAATCGACTGTACCCCTCCCGCTAAATTTCAGGCCTTGTACCTATAACAAAAGATGATTATTATTATTATTATTATTATTATTATTATTATTATTATCATTATTATTATTATTATTATCATTATTTATTATTATTATTATTATTATTATTGTTATTATTATTATTATTGCTATTACAATTTTCAAAATGCTGTTAGGTTTGTGCTTTCCATTGTAGATACTGTTATTTTGAAAGTTTACTTTATAGTATGTCAAAATACATACCATCTATTTATTACCTTTTTTTTCTTAAAAAAATGGGAGAAAGATATATGGGCTGATCATGGGTGGAATGTCTTTGATCATAGGTCTAATCAATAAAGACTGATCTGGAATGACACAGTAACTATACAACAAAGTGATCAGACAAAACAATCTAGGTGCTATGTGCATCTTGGGTAAACATACACAGTATTCTCATCTTCACAAGTAATAAACAAAACGTGCTTCTTTGTGTGTGTGCGTATGTATGTGCATAATGTGTCTGTGTGTGTGTGTATTTGTGTGCATGTAAATCTTTTATCTTAATATTCTGGCTAACAAACTCTGATTACCATAAGGTGTCATATTTTTTTTCATCTTCTTATGATGTTTACATCTGATGTATTTTTGATATTACATTCTCATTGAATATCATCTTAACTTTAAAAGGAAGAGAAACAAAAATTGACTGCAAAAAAAAAAAAAATACATTTCCCATATTTTTGCATGAAATTTACCTAAAGAACTTTCTAAACTTCTCAACAATATAATGCTCTTGTTTGTCATGAGGAATAATTATTTCAAAGAAGGATTTCTTTTTTTTTTTATTTAATAATAGTAATAATTATAATAATAATAATAATGAGCATGTCCCTTAGTGGCTGACAATATGTCCATCTCTGATCACAAGCAGGCGTATTTGGGGAGCATCATAGCCATGTGTTGAGAGGAATTCTTTGGGGTTTGGATAATTCACCCCTGGAAACATGGGTGTTTCATTCAACATCCTTAAATAATCCTTATTCAGGGAACTTTTGGGTGGGGTGCGTTGGGCTACTTGACCAGAAGAAAATTCTGCACATATGGTTGTCTTGCATGTGCCTGGTATACCCTTATCAGACGGGTAGTCATGATGGATATATTGGGCTTTGTATACTTGTACTCCAGTGTCACTTTGATGGCATGCATTGCTCTCTTACTCAATAATAATAATAATGATGATGTATCAGAACTACAAGAAATTATTCACATGAGTACTGACTACATCCTAAGGAAAACACTGTCAATCTGACAGTACTTAATTCTCATTAAACTCTTTCAAATTTTACAAATTTAGCAGAATCTTAGTTCTCAGATTCTGGTCTCTTTTAACCTTACAATATACTGTTGCTAATCATAGATAACACCCATAATAAAATGTTCAACTTGCTGTTACTTGAGGTCTCTGGATAAGTTTGGAACAGCTTGTATAAAACAAAGCAATGACAGTAAATAGTACTACTTATAATAATAATAATACAAATAATTTTATTATATTTGAAAACAACAAAAACACTGAATTATGATTTAGCATATTTTAACATTCTGGGTTCAAATTCCGCCAAGGTTGACTTTACCTTTCATTCTATCAGGGTCGATAAATTAAGTACCAGTTGCGTACTGGGGTTGATCTAATTTCAGGCCTTGTGCCTAGAGTAGAAAAGATTATATACATTTTCTGTTTTTTGAAATTTATATTTTATTTTTCATATTTACTGTTGCATCTAATGAAATACTCAAAAATGTATACAATACATTTTTTTCTGAATAATTCAAAGAATCAATCTGAATGTCGACTCAATAAAATTTATAATTTTATTACATGAAGAAAAAAAATTGGCAGTTAAAACTATTTTTCATTTGATGAGAGGAAATTTCTAATATTTTGTGCGAAGGTTTTCATTGGATAAACCAAAAGCTATGTTCTGGAAACTCTACAAAAAAAGAGAGGAAAAAAAAACAAACAAACAAATGTTTGATATTCTCTGTTCATTTGGAATATGATGTATAAAGGTTGTTTTATTAACTGACATTGATTGTTTACGTTGCACATATTGATAGAATAACTTTTTTGAGAAAGTAACTCTTCTTTCTGTTCTTTATTATTGTGGGCAAATAACACTGTGTAGCAAAATATTTATTTTTTTTTGCCTTTGGTCAGTAAGTGTTATTTTTTTATTTGCTTCTATCTAGAAATCAAGGGAAATGACTACTATTCCCTTCAAACTTTGCTTTTGTGACCTGGACATCAATGTTTTGAAACTGACCTATTTTCCATTACTCTTCAGACAGATTCAGCACTGAATTACTGAGGCAGAAATATCGTTATAGTAAATATTCTGCTCAATACCACAAATTTGTTTGTCAGTTGCTTGATCTTAACCACTTGACCATGTTCTTTAGAAACCAAACAGGGAATTGGTTGCATACACTTGGATCTGATATTTTCAAACTTCTACCTGTTTGGCTCTATGAAGAACAGTGTTTAGATAGTGTGAAAGTGGCTGTGATGAAGTGGGTACAACAGTGAGTACCTGAATTTTTTTTTGAAAGGATTAAAGAGTTGGGTTCGAGACGGTTCAAATGCATTTCTTATGATGGAGATGATGTTGAGTGTTAGCATTGTATACAGGAAGAGTTACTCTACTAAACTGTGCAATTTGAACAACCTTTGTCATTTTATGCCTACTTTTGTATTACTTTCAGTATAAATCTCACATGTCCCCTTCATTTGCTTTTGCTATATTGTTTTGTGCCAGCGACAGTCATGTGTTTCACTGGTACTTAATTTATTGACCCCGAAAAGATGAAATCCAAAGTTGACCTTGGTGGAATTTGAACTCAGAATGTATCAACAGCTGAAATACCACTAAGTATTTCGTCCAGCATGTTAACAATACAGCCAGCTCGCCGCCTCATAGATTTACTCATATTAAGGTACTAAATTGGCTATGTTGTAAGAGTGTTGGACAGAATGCCTCACCAAATATATTCTGACGCTTTGCTTTCTGAGTTCAGATCCTACTGAGGTCAACTTCATCTTTTTTTCTTTTGGGGTTGGAGAATGTTAGAAGGCTTGGAGGGATGCTTTACAAGATCTGCTCCAGCTGTTTGTGTTTTATCAGTAACACTTGCAATGACACTTGGGCTAGGCTGTATCACTCCTAGTTGGTGGCTTTTCCTTTGGATAAACATCGGTGGCATGGGGAGTGGAGATGTACATGCATGAGCAACTGTCAGTCTACCTCAGAAATATTGCTCAGGTTTGTGCGTACTTGTGCAGCTGTGTGGTCAGCCTTGACTGATGATGGCCTATCATACTTGTGTTAATGAGCAGGATAGGTGTATTTTCTTCTGAACAGAATATTATTCTATTAGGCCAATGAGGGAACCTCCACATGGTATGAACTTCTAGAAATTGCTGCCAAAACTCCCTTAAATCAAACAACCACCACCTTAAACAAGAAAGAACTAATTGGATAACATAGTCACAATAATATCATAAACTCTTTGTTCCCTATGGAGCATAGGCCATCAGCAACTTTTCCCCACTGTTCTCATCTCTGGGCTCTCCCTTGATTTTAAATTGTCATTGTAAAGTGGCAAGTTGGGATAACTGTTAGTTCACCAAACAAAATGCTTAGTGGCATTTTTTCTATCTTTATGTTATGAGTTCAAATTCTGCCAAGGTTGACTTTGCCTTTCATCCTTTCAGGGTCAATAAAATAAGTACCAGTAAAGCACTGGGCTTGATGTAGTCAACTTATCTCTTCCTCTGAACTTGCTGGCCTTGTGCCAAAATTTGAAACCAATATTAAATTGTCATCAATGTTTCTGTAATTCTGCTTTCTCCTAGGTAAGAATGTTGGCCCTACACAAATCCATTTTACTGCTGGGAAGAGGTGGTCCATATTAGTCTGACCTCTTGTCTTTTAATCCTTTAGTGTTTAAACTGACCATATCTAGCTCAAATGTTCCAGCTGTTTTATGTTCAAACTGGCATGATTCAGGCTTTTACACCTAATCTACAACATTATTTTAAAAGTAAACAAACACACCATTGAAATTTCAAAGCTATAAGATAATGCAGGATTAATTCAAAGCAATATGAAGAAATAAGTATTACATTCAACAGAGTAATCTGAATGCTAAAGGGTTAATCTGTCCACCATAGGAGGCTCTATGAGAGGCTTGTGCTCTACTGGCATAGTTCTCAGGTTCATTGAAGCATACAAGCCTCTTCAGCATAACAAAGACTGGATCTTGTGGTAAACAGTCATAGATACTCTTAAAGAGGCAAAATGGTCACGGTTGAAACAAATAGTCTTAAAGTTGTACTGGGTCTAAGCAACAATAATAATTTGTTGCAGGTAATACTTCTCTGATTATAAGATATATATTTTTTTATTTGATAGTTTAGAGACTTGAATGACCTAAAATCAAACATTTGAACTAGAGACACAGTTTAACTCTTTAGCAATTGTATTACTATGCCAAATGCTATGCTGCATATTCATTCACGTGCTTCTGAATTAATCATGCATTATCTGGTAGTTTTGAGATTTCTATGATTGTTTATGATTTGAATGACATTATCAGCTAGGTGTGAGAGGCCAGATCTGGTCAATTTGGACATAAAACTGCTAGAACATTTTGGGCCAGATATGGCCAGTTTGAATGCTGAAGCATTAATAAATTTGAGAATTGATGAGAGTCATTAGAAGTAGCACAGAACACCTTGTATTTTCTCCTGTGCTCTGCGTTCAAAACCTGTCATGATCAACTTTGCTTGTCATTCTTCCAGGGATTGATAGAATGAAGTACCAGTCTATTGGTTAGGTAATTTAGTAACTCAGAGTGGCCAGTGGCATGTATTTGAACAACAAAGATGAAGGATAGGGTAAGGGTAAGATCCCCTTTGATCATGAATGATCATTGGATTGCACCTAGAAAATTCCCCTCTGAGGCACAAGTTCGGGCAAGGTTGTTTATGGAAGACCAGCAGTTGCCCATACATATCAGCCTTCCCTCTCTATGCCACTGATGTTATCCATGTGCCTTAAATAATATACAAGATAAATTCTTGATTTACAATATTTACAAAATTACCCCTTTAGCATTTAAACTGGCAATATCCGGCCAAAATATTCTATTTACCCTATGTTCAAACTGGCTATATCTGACATCTCTCACCTACCCTAAGTGTGAGATGTCATTTTGAACATTAACATTTACATAATCGAAAACTAAGGTTACAAGATAATGCAGGATGAATTCAAAACAGTGTGCATAAATAAGCATTATATTTGACGGAGTAGTCCGAATGCTACGGACTTAGCATTTGTTCTGAGTTCAAATCCTGATGAGGTCACTTTTGTCTTTCATCTTTTGGGGTTGATAAAATAAAATCAGTGGATTGGTGGAATAGTTTGAACATTGGAGAAAATACTTTGCCATATTCTGGGTCCTGTGATCAAATCTGATTATTGTTTCATCCTTTGGGAGTTAAAATAATAGTGCAAGAAAGTAGATTGGTAAAATTGTTAAGTTGCTTTCTTGTTTTTCTTCCAGCTTTTTGCGGTCTGTGTTCTTTGATAAACTCAATCCAATCCATTATCTGGTTTAATACCATCACTGGTCCTTGGATATCTTTTACCAAAGTTCACTTTGCTCCAAGTATTTGGGCCTGGTTTTCAGTTCAAGAACAACTTCCTCCTTACCTCTCACCAGTCTTGGAAGTCTTTCTCCTCTCCTGCCAAAATATAAAGAGTCATGTTCACTCCTCCTTTCTCTGATTAAAGAGTGTAAAAAAAAAATAAAGGAAAAAAGAGAGAGTAAAAATTCATTCAGTTTTTCCACTTATGCAAATGTGAAATTGGATTGATACATAACAAAATAATCTTGACAGCTTTAAACAAAATTTCTAGTCTCCCTTCCACCCCGTCAGTTAAATACGGAGTTGCTTCCCTTCTTCGTATAAATGTTGAATTTCTGTGACCGTGCGTTGAGAATATATCGAACTTTTCCGTTATCTTTCACTTGTTTCAGTCATTAGACTGTGGCCATGGTGGGACACCGCCTCTAGAAATTTTAATCAAACGAATCGACCCCGGATTTTTTTCTTTTTTTTTTTCAAATTTTTATTAACGATTTAGTCACTGGCCATCTGAAAGTAATGGGACTGGGACAGCTCTGATGTTCATTTTGAACAGCTGCATATCAACAACTGTAGGAAAATCCTAATCGGGTAATGAGTTCTCGAAGGAAAGAATGGTTGATAGATTGAAATATGAAGCACATTTACGGTGATGAGAAAAGCTGAGATGGATGTGTCATGTAGGCACGGGTGAAGAGGGTACATGTACAGTTCCGAGGTCATTGTAGTGGTGTAAGTACAAAAAGCAGTGAGTTTACGTCTCTGTGGGTTAGAGATTGAAGAGGGTTGGTAATTGACTTGTTGCCAAAGCATGTTTAATGATGAGCCAATGAGAGAGTACTTTTATGTGGTTGCATGACTTGCTAGAAATAGGAGCCATTAAAAGCAAAGATAAATAAAATGAAAATAAACGATCTAAAGTAAATAAGATACAATGAGAGAGAAATAAGTATAAAATCACATCTTTGTTTCGGGGTTTGAAAGTTTTCAAATCTCCAAACAAATTTTCCTATATTCTTTCCTGCGTGGAAATACACTTCTCTCTCTCCACACACACACACACATATATACTAGCAAACACACCCGTCCTTTGGACGGTTTAAGTTGCTTTGGTGGTATTTTTTCACTTCGTTCCAGGTGCCACCTGAGATCAGCGAGCCGTTTGCTCATTGGTATCTCCCACGAAGTAAATTTGAAGGAATCGGTGTTCAGCGTTGTTGATAGGAAGAATAGAAGCTATCCGATGATAGGTTTGGCCCTGAATTTTGAAAGTTGGCATATAGGAGTCCTAATGAATGGTTTTATGACGGAAACTTGTCATCTGGAAGGCAGAGTTATAAGCGCGAATTTTCTGTATAAATTGCTGCGAATCAGGGTATTAACCAAGGAGTGAAGAAAGGAAAGGCTGAAGAGTGTTTTGCAGGTCAGGCAAGCGAACCTTTCCGTTTGAGTAGCGTAGGCCACTGGATTCTCCAACCCACTTGAGGACCTTGCAAAATGGACATATTACAGACATATCCCCTGTAACAGTCTCTCGATGAGTGGCGTAATCCTCGACAGGATCATAGTTGAGCGCCTTTGATGCTCATCGTCTACTCGATGGCTTCCAATAGCCATGAGCAAGAACCTTCCAATGAGCTTTAGACTGAAGTCTCATCATCCGATGGTTATCGTCATCTGCCAACCTCGCGGCAGAAGTGGATTCAGCATTGCGTGCTCGACAGATAGCACTCTTTTGTGGGGTTTCTGCAGTCATTGCGTCAGCAACACGCACTCGATAGGTTTTACGCTGTTCTGGAGTTGTTGCATCACTAGCAGCGGCAGCTGTTTTCAACAGTCTACAAGACCTCCGGTCCTCAGTTTCCTTAGCCTGCCAGGCTGCTGCCTTGCCACTGCAGAAGACTTTCTGCCAATGCGTGTTCTCTTTTTAGGTGGCATGCTTGTATTATCTGGAAAAGGAAAATGGGTTTTAGTGTACACAAGTGATTATCGATTCTATTATAAGCTAACAAAAGCCCCTTTATTCTGTCTTCTCACATAGCCTGCGCATAAAGTAACTGTAATGTATGCGTGCGAGTAGATGTAATCGCCTTACCTCGGTTTTCCTTTCGTCGACTGCGAGTCTGTCTTGTGGTATCCGATCCTTGAAGCTTGCCCCGACCCAAAGAACACTAGGAATAGCAGCTGCTTCTCCCAAACCTAGACCGTCGCTTAGCAGGTCCTCTCCTGACCACAACCCAATTCGAAAAGGGCACGAATCCCGATCGAGGCTCCCTCTGCCCTTCTTCCTCTTCCGGTCAACTCGCCCTTCCGGTCAACTCGCCAGTCACTGACGTCATACCACAGTAACAACGAATGCCGCATTAAGTGAAATGGTATGGAGCTTTCTGAAAGAAACGTAAAGCTTTCGCTAGTGGAAGCAAAACTCTTATTTAAAGATTGATTCTTTGGGACAAATCATATGC
>NC_068985.1:77054653-77055594 GCF_001194135.2 Octopus bimaculoides
AATGTATGCGTGCGAGTAGATGTAATCGCCTTACCTCGGTTTTCCTTTCGTCGACTGCGAGTCTGTCTTGTGGTATCCGATCCTTGAAGCTTGCCCCGACCCAAAGAACACTAGGAATAGCAGCTGCTTCTCCCAAACCTAAACCGTCGTTTAGCACGTCCTCTCCTGACCACGACCCCATTCGAAAAGGGCACGAATCCCGATCGAGGCTCCCTCTGCCCTTCTTCCTCTTCCGGTCAACTCGCCCTTCCGGTCAACTCGCCAGTCACTGACGTCATACCACAGTAACAACGAATGCCGCATTAAGTGAAATGGTATGGAGCTTTCTGAAAGAAACGTAAAGCTTTCGCTAGTGGAAGCAAAACTCTTATTTAAAGATTGATTCTTTGGGACAAATCATATGCGATTGTTTAAAAAACGCTAGAACCTCAATATTAAAACGTATTTGAAATAATGGACAACAGTCGGGATATCATAATGGATGGGTAAATAAGCATCCTAAAAGTGAAACCTTTATTTACCTACCAATGCGTTGTATTAACAAATAGAAGAGAGAAAATGGAATACCACCTTTCAAGTAACTCAGAATAGGTAAAGATAATCTTGTCAAAATCTAATGCAGCTTAAATACGAAGATTAAGATTGTTTGGTATTGGATATTCATCGCGTACAGTGTTCCTAGTCAATTTAATCACGGTCAAAAATATTCTCTAATGCCAATATACGGCGATATAGATTAAAAAAGTATGGAAGACCCTACATACAAAAAACCACGCCCATTTACGCGGGAGTTCTGGGCAAAATGTTATAGTGCATGACCATCCTTGGGACATAACTAATGTGTATGTAAAGTTTGAAGAAAATCGGTTGAGAATTGTGGAAATGTATCCGTTAGTCATTATACACAAATGCTGCGATTTATATATACTAGACACACACAC
>NC_068985.1:77055813-77064155 GCF_001194135.2 Octopus bimaculoides
ATATATCAGGCATGTGCCGTGAGTAATTACTCAGGGTAGGTAGTTGGTGATCCTTATATAGTAAAAAACACAAAAAATAACCGAAACACAGGCGCGCGACTGAGTTGAAGGCAGATTTACTTCTGCCTTTATAGCACATAAAGAAAACGCTGTTGTAGGAGTGTGCGCAGCACGTTTACTACAGCAGTACTATGCGTAGCTTTAATACTGAGATTGAAAGGCAGGGGCGAATTATGCCTACCTAATCTACAAAAAAATAAAATATTTTGCATTTTATCCATAATAATCAGAGTAGCCTTCATAATTTTAGTGAATTAGGTGCATATTTTGCCATAAAAGGAAAACGTTACAATCGGTCAATTTTATTCAGGGCAGGAACTGTCTACCTTGCCTACCCAGGCGGCACGTCCCTGATACACACACACACACACACACACACACACACACACATGATAGAAGTAAATAGACACCTTTACAATCTTATGAATTAACACCTGTACATCTTTGTTAGACATTCAATACTTCATTTCATTTTACTATTTATATTATATATTCCATATTCTATATCCCACATTAATTTTATAAGAATATAAATAAAACATTAAAAAAAACCCAGACAAAGTTGGAACTCTTTTAAATAATATATTCCTCTATACATTATCATACAAACCCCTTTTTTAATTTATATATATATATGTATGTATATATATATATATATATATATATATATATATATATATATATATATATATATATATATATATCGTCGGTAGAACATAAATCCGAAAAAGAAGCACACTCCAAGTTATAGAACAGTATGTAATATAAAAGTTAAATATACCTACACCATTTAATGAGCTGTACACTCGAATGCTACTAGAAAATTGATGGACGTAATAAGGCGAATGAGATGGAAAGCCTTCTACCACGATCTAGCCACAACATTCCCGGAGAGCAACAACTATGGAATAAAATCTCGGAAATACTCACCCAAGATCAAGGGCATCGAGCCCTTCGAAGCAGACTTACTGGGCATCATTCCCAAGTTAAAATTCCGTAAGTCTTCTTGCTCCTTCCAACCTAGGCTCCGTGCCAACATTAGATTGCTAAAAAACTGGAATAGGTCCCTAATCTTCTCAGATAAGACTAAAAACATCCTTAATTACGATAGGCTGCTAGAAAACAGCATTACACAAAATTATAGGTGCCCTTCCCCATACACATACAACAACAACAGTGAAGCCAAACAATTAGCCAGCGACCTAGATATAGCTGATAAGGTAGACATCTTAGCTAAAAGGAATGCCTTTATTACCATCAAAGATCATAAACCGAACCTTGCCTGAAACCCTAAATGCCGCCCGATTAATCGGGCCAAATTCGAGATCGGTTTAGTGAGCAAGTATATATTGAAAAACATCAATAACGACATTTTGGAAAACCACCATCCTTTCCTTATGGCGTTGCACCAACGAGGTGATTGCATGGTTTAATACCAACAAGGGGAGAGGTAGGGCAAGGTTCACCTAGTTTGACATAGTCGATTTCTACCCGTCTATATCAAAAGGGTTACTGGTCAAGGCAGTTCCCTTTGCTAGGGACTTCACTGACGCTAGCGACAGGGATATAGACGTTATTATGCACACCAGAAAAACAGTGCTGTTCAATAAAAGGTTCGACCTGGGTTAATCAATCCGACCCCACGTGCTCCTTTGACGAAACGATGATGTATGCGACCTCATCGAGTTGTATATCCTCGATACTCTTAAGAATAAGTTTCCCTCTGTACTCTTTGGTCTCTACTGAGATGACGCCCTGGCCATCTCTCGAGGGGCAAACGGGCACAGCCTAGACAGGTTTAGGAAAGATCTAATTAGCACACTTGGCTCCATGGGATTGAAAATCACCATCGAGACCAACCTCACCACCGCAGACTTCTTAAACGTCACGCTCGACTTGGGCTCCGGTATATGCAGGCCCTACCACAAGCCAAATGAGAGGCTAACGTACATCAACAGAGCCTTCTGTCACCCACCCATTGTGTTAAAAAACCTGGTGAAGGGTGTTAGCAAGAGGATCACGAACCTTTCCTCTAGCCAAAATACCCTTGATGCAGCAGCCCCCTACTATAACGAGGCTGTAGCTGCTAGCGGATTTAGGAACCGCATCTCCTACATGCTGGGCCTAACATCCGTAGAAGAAAGCGCCGCAGAAATATCATTTGGTATACCCCAACACTTCTCTCTTAATGTAAAAAAGTTTGTTGGTAGGATATTCTTTAAACTAATAGATAAACATTTCACAAGTTCGCATAGGTACGTACGGAGGCATTTTCAACAGGCACAACCTTCTTTTTTTCTGTTGAGAGCTTATATGCCCTGTTATTAGACTATTTTCCTTAGTCAGTGCACGGTGATCGCCATAAGCTTTAAGATTATATAAAAATACCATCTATCTATCTATCTATCTATCTATCTATCTATCTATCTATCTATCTATCTATCTATCTATAAGCAACACTAATAATAAATAAAAAAACATAAAAATAAACAAGCTTTTGACGGTTTTATAGATATTTCAAAATTATGATGCTATGATGCTAGGTGTTTCCGTTATTTTGTCCAACCCCTGTATATATATGTGTGTGTGTATAATTAAGGGATAAAACCATTAAAACTAATGAATTTTATCAGTGGCTAGCATATATAAAAAGAACTTAGGTAAAATACATATACAAAGATATATAATTGTATAGGGTACAATTATACTTAAGGGCACAGAAGCTACCATGCCTATATGTCATCAAACTAATCCAGACATTGATCAATCCAAAACTATCTGAATTATTTTATGAATTTTTAGTCAGTCTGCTTTCCCACTTTCAACCTGTGTATATATGTGGAGTGAATATATACAGTGGTTTGACGTATTTGGCGTCTATTTTCAGCATATAGACATAGTAGCTTCTGTGTCCTTAAGTGTAATTGTAGCCAATACAATTCTCTCTCTAGCCAGGCTCAATGTGAATAAGTGTGGTGTTGTTAAACTGGGAAACTAATTATGTAGGAAGGGGGATAGATGAGGAAAATATGTGTTTGTAGAGTGTAGATTGATAGAAATTTATGGAAAGGAGATTTATGCAGATATTTTATTATTGCATAGGCTTCAGTCAAACGTGGAAATTTTCTGTAAAATGTTCAGCCACTTACGCAATAAATCAGCCTGTAGGCAATTCATTTGATCGAACAAGTGAATACGCGTCATTGAAAATCAGAGATTCATTTTTTAATACTTATTTTTCAATAAAGGCAACCATACCAAATTAATGCCAGCGCAAAACTTATTGACTGGATTTTCAGTAAGCTTTGTATGTGCTTCTCTGATTTTTATAACTTTCCACTGTTGTTCTTTAACATGGAAATTCGACTTAATAGCATTGTATGAAAGATACAAAGAAATTTGACTTGATATTTAGTTTTGATTTAAGAATGTCTGGGATTCTTATATGATGGATTGGTTATTTGTTATCGAGGAATTTAGTTTTGAGGACTCTCATGTCTTCTGTGTAAGTCAATTGTACACGATGAAGTTTCGACAATTCTCTTTTTTTTTTAACTGTAGATTGTGAGGCAGTTGAGAGGCAATTTTAAAGTCCAGTGACATTTGGTTTTTACCACATAGGTATTCTGACTTCTGCTTCTGTTCTTTTTGTAAGTATATTAAGGATTGGCAACTGGTGGTGTATTTTCGTTTCCAGAGTAAACTGATATTGTAGTGAGTTCATGTTATCTCTAAGGATAAGGACAGTCTTTTCGTGTCATCCATGATCTTCAATGCCGTAGATTTTAGTGCTAAATTTCGAATAACTCCAATATATCTATGATATACAGAGTATACAGAGGAATTATGAACATTCTTTAGCAGGCCATAAATAGAAAATGATTTTATGTAAAGTTACGCAGCTTGCGCCAAATGTTAACATTCTCATTTATCTTCCAGAGATATCGTCAGTAACAACATAGCACCTTCTAATTTGACACAGGAAATGAAAAGGCACGTTGTGTTCATGGCTCTAGCCATCAACCATAACCCTCAGAAACCACCATTTTTAAATGTGGCAGTGTCCTTCGTATTTAGAGCCAGGAACAAGCTGGAGGTCTGTGGTGGGATATCATCCATGACCAAGTGTAAGAAACATTGTCAGTGGCCAGATGTCATCAGGACAGCTGCGTTCATCCACCTAGTACTCGACATCATCATCAGCTACCATAATGATTTTATGAGGGCCATCATCGAGCAGCTCAAGGTTTATGAGATCATTGTTAAACGCCAGAAACAAGTCCTATGGATCCGATGACACGGCAGTTCATGTCCGGCAAGAACTGAGAGAACAATGTAATCATGTGGTCTTAAAATCATGAGACACTCCGGCTCTCTTGATTCGAATCTGTTGGACTACTGGATCTGGGGTGCTGCAAATGGGAGAGGTGGCGGCTGGCATCTCTACAGTGCCTAGGGCTTGTTGGAAATTGCTGTCGTGGATTGGTTAGGAGTCACCTAATCATGGCATGCAATCTCTTCCGTGGCGGAATCGGGGCCATTGTTGTGGCTAAAGGTATTTGTTGAATTGCGCCTTTCTTCGATGTATTTAGGTGAACATGCATATCCCGCTTTTTATCTGGGTGTATATTGTTTTATTTTTGGTGCCTTAGTTGTTCTTTTTTGCGTTTGGTTTTGTTGTCGGTTGCCTGGGGCATTCTGTATATTAGCATTACCATTACCTTCCTGCTTGCCTTTGTAAATACATCAGCAACAGCGACAGCAGCAGCAGCAGCAGCAACAGAAGTATCAGCAGCAGCAACAGCAGTAGCAACAGCAGTAGCAACAGCAGCAGGTGTATATTTCTCTTTCCCAGAAGAAATCAATGATATTTATTTTTATTGTAAACAACATCTGTTCACGTCTAGTTTTGCCGAGAACCTTATTGTAATTGATAAACGCGAAAAAGAAAAAGAAAATACCTCCATGTTTCTGTTTAATCATTATCATTGTGTAACAGATGTCAATTAACCGTTTCCATACCTATTGATCACAACGTACAACGTTACAACATTACAGAGGGGATAACACTTCTAAAACATTTGTTTGAAATACAATAAGCGGGATTAAATCTCATCTGAATTTTGATATTTCACTAAATTAAATCGTATTCCTATTAAGATCATGATTAATATATAAGTGTCATATAATCAAATATTTCTCATAGGCGGCGGTGGCAGGTGAGTAGGGAGGAGTTGCGATGACTGAAAAAGAGGAAGGCAAATTACTCTGTTTAATAAAAATGGTTTTGAATTTTGTAAATTTGTCTAACACAATCACGAAGAAAGAAGAATTTACATGGATACAAACTTTATTCTGTTTTGTCCTTTATAAAGCAGAAAACATTTCACTTATATATGTTTCATGCTTTTAAGATACACTAAATTGGTAGATTTATATATAGCATACCATGTATCTCCAAACAATCTTGCAGGCTCAGTTCATACGTTAGATGTATTTAAAAACCAGAACGGTGGACTATGAGAAAACATGAAAGAAAAAAAAAACGAAGTAAAAAAACCTATATTGGAACTGTAAATCATGACTAAATTTTACCTATACGGTTTATATTGCGCCCAGCTGCTCACATTAATGTTATGCTATACCATTTGGCATTTCGCTGAATCACTCATAAATATATATGGCAAATATGTATATTGACAGAGAGAATTAGCTGTTCCATGGACTCAATGGAGACACACTATTGACAGTTTCCATTAGGATGAAACTGTACAGTCCAGTGTCCTAGCTTTGCTTCGCTCTTGGGGCAGTTATCTACCATGTCAGTATATATAAATGTGATTTTACGCAGCTATAAGTGGTTTTACTCTTATTTTTAGTGATATATGTGCTTGTAGCACATACAGTGACAATTAGTGCCGACAAAATTTTATCTATACAGTTTATATTGCACTCAGCTGCTCACACCCATCCATCCATCTTAACGAAGGTAGCTATACGCAATATAAAACCAAACAGGAAAAGTTCAGTTGTCACTAATTATGACTGACGGTACACGATAGCACCTACATTGCTAGAAATAAGGGTTGAAAAAACTTAGCCACAAGGAAGCACAGTTCCATCCACCAACAGGGGAAGTAACCACCCCATAGCTATATTTATATACGTGTGTGTGTGTGTGTGTGTGTGTGTGTGTGTGCGCGCGCGAAGGCGTGTGGCTTAGTGCTTAGGGTGTTGCGCTCATGACCGCAGCAAGATCGTAGTTTCTATTTCCAGACCAGCGGTGCGCTGTGGTCTTGAGAAAAAAACTTTAATTTACATTGCTCTAGTCAACTCGGCTGTAAATGAGTAACCCTGCCAGTGGGGTGGCATCATTCGAAAGACACGATGATTCGAAAAAACGCATTGTGGCTTTAGATGGGTTGTAGGCCGTTATTGAGCCATCTAATAAGACACCCAAAAAGGCTGTAATTTGACTGGCAGTAATCCCGGACGGAAAACACGTACGAGAAAGGTTGTCTTAAAACACTTTTATTTATGACCACACGTACACGTCCAAAGGAATGACAAACAATGGTTGGTGTGTAAGGGCCATGGTCTTCTGTGCTTTGCTCCTATTTGCTAGCGGGCCTGAGGCCTATGGTAGAGCCAGTCAAATTGCGTCCTCACAGCTTGCGTGTCCATGCAGAAAAGAACAAGAGATGAGGTCACGTATCTGAACCTCAATATTGTGTGGCGCCCTCTCTCTGTATAGCCAGCTTGTTTACTCCAGTCAAGGAGGTAATACGCCTACAGAGGGCCCCCTCGTAGACCGGAAAACGGTCGATTAATAATAGTGTAGGCGGAGTGTACTAGGAGGGCACAGAAGAATGAACCATGGCAAACAGTTGTATGAACAATTGAAAAAATACAATACAAGGAAAAACATTCACCAAAGAAAGGTGTGCAATCAAGTAGAACAAGGCATATATATACAAAGATACAAAAGAAAGAAATGTGAATGCAGTGTCTCTAGCGACATAAGTCTATTCTCCGGAACAGTCACTGGCAAGGCAAAATTAAGAAATGTAAATAGTCTGAGACAATTTCTTCGGCCAATGAACCGATCTGCCAGAACGTGTCCTGTAAGGTGAAGAATGTTTTTGTGTACTTGTTGTTTTGGTGAGAGGAGGTGGTTTTTGTGGGGGTAGGGATGGCAGTGTTTGTGGAATGATGGGTGTGTCGGCAAGCGTCCTCACAGCTTGCGTGTCCATGCAGAAAAGAAGAAGAGATGAGGTCACGTATCTGAACTTCAATGTTGTGTGGCGCCCTCTCACTGTATAGCTAGCTTGTTTACCCCTGTCAAGTGGGGTAATACGCCTACATGGCCAACAGTGTATAACATCCGATAGTCTGGTCAATACAGGGATCGATGCTAGAGTGGCCTAAACAATTTTAGTGATCGTTAAACATTCTCGTATCTTCCATCTTCTGTCTTTCTCATAACCCAAATACCGAACGAACACTGTCAAAGTGAATGTTCTTTATATATGACCGTGGGATCGCACCTAGAAAGTTCCTCTCCGCGGAACAAGTCCGGGCAAGGTTGTTTATGGAAGACTTGCAGTCACCCATGCATACCAGCCTCCTTTCTCCACACCACCAATGTTATTCAAGAGAGAGGCAAAAGCCAATAAAGCTTGACACCACTGACATTGCAACTCATTTCTACAGCAGATGGAACTGGAACAACGTGGGATCTTTTTGGTTTGACGGGCAACACTTGTTTTCTTAACGAAACACTTTCAAACTTGGGACACTTGTAGAATGTGTCATATAAAACAACTTTTTCTCTTAGCCTTCTTAAAAAAAATTGTACATCGCAAGTTATTTCATGTTAAAGTTGTCGTATTTCTATAATTTCAACCAATCACTGACATCTATTCAGCTGAATACAGTTAGTGCTGTTTTGTAAACAATAATTTTTTTGCCGGTGTCAAGTGTTATTCCCTGTTTAATTATATCATTATTCCCTAGTAAGGGTTTAGGGTTAGGGTTCGGGTTTTAGAGTTAGGGTTAGGGTAAGGATTATGGTTAAGGTTATGAGTGAGGTTATGGCAAAAATAATCATAACCCTAACCGTAATCCTAAAACTAACCCTAACTCTAAAACCCGAACCCTAACCCTAAAACCCTAAAGCTAAAACCAGTACAAACGCACGAACGATGTCATAAATAACAGTGACAAACGAAATATATACCGCTGATAGTTGTTGTTGACAACGGGTAGTTGTTGTTGATAAA
>NC_068985.1:77064747-77066062 GCF_001194135.2 Octopus bimaculoides
CTGTAGGCAGGAACTTCGCTGTGGGCTAGCTAGGAAGTTGGTCAGCAGCGAAAGGGACTTCCAGTGAGAGAAGAACAACAAAAGAATGTCAGCAGTGAGTGTTAAATGAATCTGAATGAACTAAACAGAAATAACTGGCGATTTAAGCCCCGATGTACGTAAAGTAATAGGCATAACTACAGATTTCTGTCTCCCCGCCCCGACTTTAGATGATCATTATCAGAAAAATGGATATTTTTTAAATGAAATCTTATACGAATATGTGTTATATCATGTAGATTCCGAATATACAAAAGTTTTTGGGGAAAGTGTTTTAGGAGGGGGTGGAGAATTTCGGCAAAATTCACTGGCGTCCAATTCAATTCGTCTTAACTTTCAAGAAAATGGATATTTTTTAATGAAATTCAATACAAATATACCTCGGACTATGTAGAATCCGAGAACATAGGAATTTTGGGGGAAAACAATTGGGGGTTATTATTGAGGACCGTTCCCCAATCGAGAGTGTTTCGGAACAAGTCGTCCATATTTGTTTCATTTTCTCCGTTTTGTGCGTTTGTGCATCCGTAAATTTCTATTGAAGCAATGGGCAATGAAGGCAAATGAAGCCCTCACCAGAAAACTCGTTATGCTAAAAAACCTTTTGTAAATGTATTCTCGTCTTTACTGGTTTGTTTGCGTATAGCTTAACAAAGCTATAACTGGTGACCCCGACGATAGAACAACAGCTCTCGCTATCGAAACAAACATGGCAAGCAACAAAACAACACTGAGGCTACCATAATTCTGGCTTAAGAAGGCTGAACTATGGTTCGCGCAGGCGGAAGCCCAATTGAATGTAAACAGCGTAACGACCGACCAAAACAAATACTCGTACGTTGTGGCGGCACTAGATGGAAATATGGCAACGAGGGTGCTGGACATTTTAACCCAACCCCCACCAACGTACAAATACGCCATATTGAAAAACAGGCTAGTGGATAAATTCCGACGCAGTGAACGAGAAGCGGCAGCCAAGATACTGGAGGAGGAATTAAGCGATTCTAAGCCTTCGGAACTGATGGACAAGATGTTGGCATTAGTCCCCTCGGTGAGTCACCTTCCTTTTTGTTTAGGGAAATATTTCTCCGCAAGCTGCCACCCCAGGTCCAGGCCCTCATAACTCAGATTTAAATCAATGACCTGTGGCAATTAGCGAAGTCAGATGACAAACAGTTTTTATTCAGTGGTGTTATGGTCAACGCCATAGGGTCAGCCCCGGACAGGGTAAGGTTAAGCGAGATGACCTGTGCTTCTACCACGCAAAGTTCGGGAA
>NC_068985.1:77067232-77067853 GCF_001194135.2 Octopus bimaculoides
CACACACACACACACACACACACACACACACACACACACACACACACACACACACACAGAGAAACACACACACAAACACAAGTACACACGTACACACACACACGCGCGCGCGCACAAACACATATATACATATATACAACAGGTATCTGTACGGCTTCTGGGAACCAAGTTCCATTCACGAGACATTGGTCAGCTCGAAGCTACGGTAGAAAGCCTTCAGCTAAAGATGTACGCAGTAGGCTGGAACTCGTAATTCCTGTGTTGCGAATTTCACACCCAAGCCAATTAACCACTGTATTAATTACGCCAATTTGTTATGAATATGGAATGTGACAGAAATACCCCCAAAATAAAGCGGTTGTATTTTTTTTTTGTTAATCAACTTCAATTTTAAAGTAGACTAAAAAATGAATGAATCAGTCATTACTTACACATGTCTCATATTTTGTTTTTTGTTTAAGAAAAATCGTTATCCTATCGGACCATGTTTTCATTGTCAATAAAACACAACCTACATTATCGTCTGTGCACAGCTGTCATCTGTTAGTGTAGTATTGCACAATGCAGGAAGGTAAGTAAATGTGTATAAGCTTTCCTAATAAAGGCATATATATATATATA
>NC_068985.1:77068783-77076719 GCF_001194135.2 Octopus bimaculoides
TGCCCCGATTTGTGATTAAACAAGTTGGAAGGCATGCTTTTTCACTTGTTGTGGGAGGGTAAGCGGCCTCTTATAGGGCGCTCTATCTGCTGCCAACAGCCGCTAAAGGGTGGATTAGGGATGCCGTAGCTAAAGATGCGCAGGCATGCGCTAAGTTTGCGGCATCTCTGGCTCTATCTGGATGGTGAGTGGGTGTGGTCTCCGTTTGTTGATGAAATTTTTCCCAGGTTTACCTCTTTTGGTGGACTACAATGCTGAATCACGCGTAGACCAAGGCTGGGAGCTTGGGAAGCAGAGTGTCGACAGGCACTTGTGCTTCTGTCCTGAAAGAGCAATGCCGGTGGAGCGGGTACCACCTCGGCTTACTATAGAGGGCTGGTAGAGGGTAAGTGCGATGATGTCCTGGGGGAGACTCTGGGTTTCGATGAAAGTCATCTTGCCAACCTGCATCGAAGGACTTTCAGTCCGGAACCTATGGACAACTTCCAGAATCTCTCGGACCAGCAGGTTTCTACTGAACGGGTATTATCACAGCTGGGGAGAGTACAGCCGTCAGCCGAGTCGATTATTAAGATCGTTCCGCTGTCTTCTCTAAAAGGAGAAGAGAAATTCTGCTTTCTAGCCGTAATAGCTATAGCGAAAGAGATGATAGGGAAGACGCGTGGAAGAGGTATCGCATCAGCACTTTCATCTCTGGGCATACTTTGGTTAACCTCTTTTTATATCACCTTAGAGAGAAAGCACATCTGGAGAAGAAAAGCCTGACGTCAAAAAGGTATGGAAAAAGATGGAAGAAAGTAGTCCGAATGTTAGGTATGTAAATGCCTTATGAAGCGGGGTGGGGAGGACGAAGTAAACGGTTCAACACAGGAATGTGGTTGGTGGGGTCAAATCCATTCCACGTCCATTAATTCTTTTATGTTCATCCGAAATTATAATGTATTTATTCACTATATGTAATCTCATCCGACAAGTCCCCGACCCCTATTTGTCTTGTGTATTGTTCCCTCTTTGTCTAACCCTTGTGGTTTGAATAAAATCATCGTGCTTGTTCCACAGTTCGTGTGTCGATAGTTTAAAGTTGATAGTTTAAAGTTGACAGTTCGAGTTAGCGTGTTGGATTGTTGGTTCTTAAAAAATTGTTGTTACGTTCCGTGTGGTTACTGCCATTTATTCAATTATATTGTTATAACACTGTTGCAGTGTATTCATTTATCCATAAGGATATAACAGTTACCATCTGACAGGGTGGCTCTCTTGGCCCTCAAAATATCTTCGCCTATAGAGAATAGGCACTCAGCTGCAGCACTGGATGGGATGGCGGTGTTATACTTGGTGAACAAGTCGATCAAGACCTGTTCACCCAAAAAAGGCGACTTCAGTTAGGACTTCCTTCGAGACGGCTTCCAGCCAGGTTTTTACCAAGTTCTGCGCCTTGGACTTCAGTGACCTGTGGCTCCTGCTCTCCCAGAACCGAGCGATGTTACTGAAGAAATCATCTTCCTCATCCTCATTGTTGGTGGTGCTGCTGCCCTCATTGGTCTCCATTAGGGTATCTATGGCGTTCGTTACTCTGCTAACCTGCTTGTTATACTGCTCCAGCCAGAAAAGGCGAAACTTGGGGTGAAAGGCAGTGGCCAGTTGGCATTCCAAATCTTCTAGGAGGAGCCCAAACCGTTTCGTGAGATGCCTGCCGGTATCACGTCTACCAGAGGACTGCAGTACAGGAGATGTTTGAACTTGACCTCCTTCAACTTCATGATGGTAGCTGCTACAGTTCGCAGAAGGCTCCCGAGATAGGACTGGTCCTCCCGCTGGATTTTATCCAAAGCCTTAGCAACATTAGACGTCACCTGGGCGTACTCTGTCAGGAAGCCGACATCAAAATCAGCGAAGGTCTGCAGATTCAGCTGTGTCATCACCCTGTGGACAGCTCCCCTATTCTTCTCCCGCAGGCTGTTGAGGACAACAGAGTCATAAGTAGAGTTCCATCTGGTACCGTTGGGGACCACCAGTCTCCTCTTCAACGCGTCCAGAATGCTGTCTGCCGCCACTGAGTTGTGGCTCTGCAGATTCCACAGCCGCTGTGCCTTGGACATGGCCTTCCTGTCGGCCGATTTGAATGAAGAGCTGTCAAGAGCCTTGTCGGCATCTATGCTGGCTACTTAGTTGAAGGTATGGACTGCGCATTTCATGTCAGGCCTCTGGACTCGTCAAGGACGGTATCAACAGAGATGTACTCGACTTCATTCACATCCCCAGCCTTGGGATCCACGTCCAGGTCCATATCCTCGACGCTCTCCACGTCCGGATAGGCAGTAATCTCAGGATTGTCTGGCAAGAATTCAACTTTTGTACCAAACTGCATAAATGCCTTGACAAAATTTTTGCCATTGTCCGTTGTGGTCCTGGTCACCTTGTCTTGCAAATGGAACTTGTAATGAGTGACCACCATGGCCTGGACAAGAACATTAAAGATGTGGTGTCCTTTGAACCGCGAGTAGGCCAGGTCTTGGGTTCCAACAAGTATGCCGTCATCTCCAGGTAGGACCTGCTGTAGGCCGACCAGCAGTCCACGGTGGTCGCCATCCAGGGGACATCCTTGAGCAATCTGTAATTAAAAAAATGTGAAATTGTAAGGAGACATAAGTTGTAAAATTAAAAACTTATGTCTCTTTACATATATATATAAACTGACGAAGAGTATGATCAAGGCATACTAAAAAAGAAATCCCGAAAACTAGCCTCTCATCTGCACATCTATGCAAGCTGCAATAGTTTTTATGAGCAGGTGGTTTGTACAATTTTTCGCGGGTAGGAAGGAAGCACTACCTTGATAGGTGACGCGTCGGAAGGAGGATGAATAACCGAGATGAGAGAATGAACGATGGTCGGAAATTCAGAATTTAAGGTTCATTTATTCGTTATTTCATTAAAGATTGCTGTTCTGGCTGTGCAGACTTGATCATGGGTGGAATATATATATATATATATATACCATATATTATATATTATGACATTTATTTCAATTAGCTATTATACATTTTATTATATTAATTAAGAAAATAATTATATAATAAATAATTAAATAATTAAATATGAAGTATGCCATAATAATAATTTAATAAACTTGTATAATTTTAATTTATAAATACCTTGTAAATTACTCCTCCCGCTGTTTATGGCTGGCCAAGATCATCCTGCCCAAGGTGCAGCGGGACATCGGCGTCTTACTAGGTTCAGCGTCTTGATCATGCCGATAAAGGTAGGGGACTCTATTACATGCAGCGGTAGCATGTTGTCGACAAACAGGTCTACAATCCTTCTCTCCACCATAGACTGACGGAAGCCAGTGCCAGCAGTTTGGGCAAACGCCTCGCCAATGTTGAGCTGGCGTGCTTTCTTTGGACATGGCTGCAACGACTGGTTACTGGTACTGCTACCAGAAGAGTCAGCCACGATCCTCTCCTCAAACTGGATGGCATGCGCTGAGTGTTTCCTCTTGACATGCGACTTCGAGTTGTAGAGGCTTTCCGCTTGCCTCTTGACGGTAGTCTCCTTCGAATGGCACATGACGCACCGGACGTACAGGATTTTGACGTTCCTCTTATCCCATGAGGTAAGGACAAAGTAGTCCTCTAGGTGGGGCCATGGGTTCTGAGACTCCTGGCTCTCAACCTGAGCAACCTCTGTCTCACCCACAGTCGTTGCAGACTCCTCAACAGGCCGAACAAAAACGTCCTCACCTCAGGCCGAACAAAAGTTCTTCACTTTCTATAACGATAAGCGATAACTTGATAAGCCGATAACGTATACTGCTGCCGATGACGCTGTAAGACTGTCTGTAATGTGACAACGTCGTAAGTGAACACAACTTAAAATTGCAGAATTACACAATGCTATTCAGCAAGCTGCTGCTGCGTCGACCAATCACATCCTGTCACGTGTACGCGCAATCAGCCAATAACGTGGCTGACGGTCTCTTCGAGACACGTTCACAACAGACAGGGAGAAACGTATGAATTTTGTCAGCGGACTTAATTTAGCAGTCTAAATGTAGCGGAATTTCATTGGTCCGCTAATGATTTCCAAAGTTAGCAAAACGCTAATCCGCTAAAGGAAAAGTTAGCTTCGCTAATTAGCTGTTAGCAGATTGGCGGAACCGTGCCCACCACTACATATATTTACATACACACCCATACACACACACACCGACGCATGCGCGGGAAGCAAGCTTCTTACCACACAGCCATGCATATATGAGTTTTTATATAACAGATCGAATTTTGAAGTCACTTCTCAGTAATTGCAAAGTTACAATAGCTAAAAATCGAGGAAATATATGCTGTCTATCACATGTTAAAGTAACCTCTATTACGCATTAGAGTAACGACTATTACGTGTTATAGAGTAACACAAACTATAGAGGGTGTCCCAGAATTAATTATCTATGAATTGACTATATATAGATAGTTATTTCTGATGTACCCTGTAAAACAGTTACTTTCCTCCATCGGTGGTTTGTACAAAAGGAAGAACGATATCTTCAATACTGGGGTTTTCGCCAAGTCATTTTTTTTAGCATTTATACTTGAACTGTCCAGTCTGTTATCCGCCATGGAATATCTCATCAATAAAATCTTGGAAAACTGTATCCATAATCTGTACAGCATTTTAAATTAATTTGAACAGTTGAAAGGAGAGATCCTTGTAGGGGTGGAACAACCTCGTGTAACAGTTTAAAATGCATATCTTTCGCCTTGATGAAATGTTTTGCGCAATGGCATTGTCTTCACGTTGTCAAAGTTCAGCTGACACGAAATTCAGGCTATCAATGTTGAGAAACTGGTCTTTTTAAGAGAAATAAGGGAAACAGTCATTATCGTATAATTTTCTGCCAATAAATGGCGTCGGGGATTTGAATAAATCCGATTCAAATTAGGGACCAACGCGTCATGACATACAACTGTAGAAATTAATAATTTGAAATAAAGATACAAGTAAATAAAATATGGCGGAAAGAAAGACTGAAATAAATTAGAAAGATGTAAGAAAGAACAAGAAAGGAAGAAAAAAAAAAAAAAAACGTGCTTGTGCGTGTGAATTTATTTTCAAAAACACAATACAAAAAAATAACAAAAAAAAAGGAAAATATATATAAAGAAACACCCAAAGCAGAAGGTCCAGATGTTTTTTTATTTTGTTTTGTTATTGATTAAGCAATCAAGAAAGACCGTGTTCTCTTACAATTCCGGTCTGCCACACGCGCACGCACATACATATCTATCTATCTATCTATCTATCTATCTATCTATCTATCTATCTATCTATCTATCTATCTAACTAGAGAGAGAGAGAGAGAGAGAGAGAAAGGAAAGAGAGAAGGAGAGAGAAAACAGAGACAGAGAGATTTATATAAATATATATGTATATATGGTGCTCCAGCATGGCTGCAGTCAAATGACTGAAACAAGTAAAAGAATACACACACACACACACACACACACACACACACACACACACAGACACACACACAGACACACAATATTATTATGCACACTCATACACAAACATGCTCACATACCGTCATAGAAACACATTTAAGTATTTATAGATATGGATTAGACTTATTCCATGATTTCCAGAATATGAGTAGGTACTTGTGACAACATTCAACATAATTGGTTTTTGGATCTCAAAACACCACCAATCGATCCATCCATGCACATATTTAGGACATGCATACACATAGAAGTATATGCGCGCACTTACGCGCGCACACACACACACACACATACATACTCTCCCCCCTCTCTCTGTTTGTCACTATCTCACTCCCTTTATCTTTCATCTTTGTATATCTCACTCACTCACTCACGTTTCTTCTTTCTCTTTCACAAATGAAAGTAAATTGATACAATAAAAAACTACAGCGATGCATGCACAGTGACTGCTTCAATCAGGGAGGAAGTACCGAGACTTGAGTACCAGAGAGTACAAAAGAGAACCAGTGCAGAGGATTTGTTTTCTAATATACAGGATTTTTTTTTACCAGTAAAGGTTTTACGTGGATGCGTTTTTTATATGTGCTACAATGCCGTGCGACGAAGCTTTCAATGAAAGCGGTAAACAGCCGGGATTGGAGATCTGGAGAATAGAAGTAAGTTTTTGTAGTTCCCCTTTGTTTTATCTGTTTTGTCTCTCTCTCTCTTTCTCTCTCTCTCTCTCTCTCTCTCTCTCTCTCTCTCTCTCTCTCTCTCTCTCTCTCTCTCTCTCTCTCCCTCCCTCTCTCTCTCTCACACACACCTTCTCTATGTGGTTGCTGCTGTAACTCTTGCTGCTGCCGTTGCTTTTGTTGTTATTGTTTAACACACGGTTTGACACCAAGCAGAACCAGTTGTAATCATCACGTTTTTGAGGGGTGCATATCTAGAACTATATATTCAAGCGTGTATTTGATTTATTTACGAATGGGAGATTTAGCTGCTATTTCTAGCAAGTACATAGGCCATGTAGAACAGTTGTTTTCAACCATATTTTCTTATGGACCCCTTTGATTCCCATTTTACCAAGAGAGGTGGGACTCTCATAGCCATTCGACGTCTAAAAACTCCTGCTATATTTTCATGATTAAATATAATTAAGGAATTGTATAAAAATGGTTAAAGTATTCTGTGTATTGTAGAAATATAAGCAGTGTCTTGCACAATTTTAACAACAAAATCTTAAATGGACCCCCAAAGTCCATATAAGATTGAGAATCATTGATATAGAGAATCATTCGTTAGCTCGCCTGATGTTGTTTAACTCTAAGCCAGCTTTGATTCAGCGTTACCCATAATCAAAGCCATTCCAGTTGTGGTCATCTTATCTTGTTATTATAGGTGTACTGTACCTTGGACTACATTATCCATTGTGTCTTTCTATTTTCTATCAAGAGACGGTCGACCGTCATTTGAGGGACGTTAGGTTGTTGTTTTTAGCTGACCGAGCGAACATGCAGGGTCTCCTTTGTTAGGTACCTGCTCGTCGTTGTTACTGTAGGTGAAGTTACTGTTGTTCTTGGGCATTCTTTCATCTCTCGACTTTCCTTATTCTTCTTAATCATGTTATGTATGTATATTTCTAATTGACCCCTTGTTATATATGTATAACAGAATAATTTATATATACATACATACATATATATATATATATATATATATATATATATGTATGTATGTATGTATGTATGTATGTATGTATCACAAAACAGTTGAATGCTGAGAACATATCCACACTGCAGCGCTGCAAAACAATTAATCAGCCACAGTAAATCTGATTATGCAGTATTGGATTCCCAATTAGACAGGGGTATGGCATATTCAAAGACTTCGGTCTCCGGATTTAGACCGTGTCTCTTCGGCCTTCCATCTACCTATACAGCAGTCATTTGCACAATCAGAGCTGACCTGGGGCTATATGTAGGCTCATGCGTGAGGGGGAAACAGCTGGGCCACGGAAAGTAATTTTTTAAGGAGTGAGGTAAATATCACCGTTAATTTTTATACAAATCGTTCAATTTCTTTTATTGTATTTTACTACTTATAACTTATCGTGTAAGCTACATTTAGATAATTACGCCCGTATTCCGTACATAAAATTGGTTTAGGACTGATTATTAAAACATTAATTGAAATGCAGAGCAATCCTCAGCTGCATAAAGACATAGAATTAAATTAAATTAAAACAGATGGTCACATTAGTATACTTTTACCTAAAACCTCCAAGAAGGTAAGGAGATAGACAAAGAGCATGGTGTGTTTACTTCAACTCAGAAAAATATGGATAATAAACCGGTGTATTGATTGCATTGTTCAATTAAATGGAATTGCTTGAAACGATCGTACTGCATTACCTCTGGATATCCTTGTAGCTTATTTTGATATATATATAT
>NC_068985.1:77078086-77079722 GCF_001194135.2 Octopus bimaculoides
CACATCCTAGATACCACACGACCTACCTGTGGTCAGTTAAAAAATTTGGGTATTTTATGTTGGAAGAACTCAAAATCTTTTCAAAAAGGACTATTTTGGTTTCCATGGCAAGTAAAATATTTTTCTTTCCCTTCTGTTTCTATTGGAAAAATCTCCCAATTTTTTTCAAGAAGAACTAGATATTTTTGTTTCAATGGCAAGTATAATTTTCTCAATTCTCAATCTTTTATTGTACTTCATTACATGGTAAAATCAGAAGAAAAACGAAAATAAAACATAAAACATCTGTAAAAAAATTGTTCTCTTAGTGTAGCAAAAGCACAAATCAAAGCAATCGGAGCATACCAGCTCACAGAAAGCCCATGGGGAAGAAATTGAAAAACGATCCACTGGAGGGTCGTACAGAACTCCCTAACATATCAACACGATCCACAGGCAGGACATGTGGGAGCCAACGTACTAAATATTAATTCAAATATACATAATGAACTTGTTTATTTGCTTGACATAATGTTTATTTACATCATACGTGATGTTTTGGTAGGGTAGTCTACTTTGCTTCATAAACTGTAAAAACCACAACTCATATCTCTGTTGAACGCATTTTGAAGGGTCGTGGTTAATTACGTATCTGTAGTGGAGGACGAGTGGAATAGTCTGCCTCGAATGGTACTTTTGGGTCTGCTGTATAAGACTATATAGGCTATAAAGGCCTGAATGTGGTGGCGGTGGTGGTGGCAAACACAAGAGTTGCCCTGAGTGGTACTCATTCTAACTATGCCATTAGTCGTGGTTTTCTTTATAACTAAAATATTTAAACCACGAACAATAGCTTATTTTAAACACATTTTCATAAACAATTTTTGTAGGTATTAGTAGGACATTGTACTGTCAGTGAGTAGAAACATGACTGATGAAGCAGTAGACCGATATAATTTCATTATATAAGTCCTTGCTTTCATTAAAATTTTCCATAAAGATTAATATATATTCATATAAATATCTAAAAAAAGCGCATTTTCGATGGGATAGTACAGAAAAACATGGATAATAAAACTATTGTGTAAAATTATCTTCTATCTAATTAAAACCTGGGAAGAAGTGTTTGTAAAACACCATTCTCTATATATTTGAGATCAACTCTCTCTCATCCTCTTCGGTTAGCAGGCCTCGAACCAGGAGCAATTGGTTTACCGCACAGCATAGCATCGACCGGAACAACATACTCTTTCTTCCTCTCTGTCAGCAGAACGTACAGATCACACACTACCAACTACTAGCGAGCTATCAACACTATTTTCAATTACTACTAAGTGTGGACCTTTGTGATTTGACGGGCAACATTTTTTTATGTAGTGTTTTTGGTACCGAAACACTAAAAATTTTTGTATTCGAAGTTATTTCACGTTAAAAATTGTCTTATTTCGATAATTTCAACTAATCACTGACGTCTATTCAGTTGAATACAGTTACTGCTGTGGCGGTGTATATGGTATTAATCCCCGTTAGTTCTGACATTTCCGATTAACTAGACTGTTCGTAAACAAAGGGGAAAAAGCCATCAAAATACTTGAATATTGCCTGCACGTGTTATTGGAGCTACCAGAATTATTAATGCACCTCCACCAAGTGCTTC
>NC_068985.1:77084145-77086448 GCF_001194135.2 Octopus bimaculoides
ACCATCGTATCTCAGTGAATTTTCTTGTAAAGTAGTTATGCACGCAAGAAAATCCCTTTTGTATTTTGGTAATTCAACCTAAGTAGTAGTAGTAGTAGTAGTAGTAGTAGTAGTAGTAGAAGAAGAAGAAGAAGAAGAAGAAGAAGAAGAAGAAGAAGAAGAAGAAGAAGAAGAAGAAGAAGAAGAAGTAGTAGTAATGCTTTCAAATTTTGGCACATGACCTGCATTTTCAGTGTGTGTGGTGGGGAATAAGTCGATTACATCAACCCTCCAATAGTAAACTGGTACTTACTTTATCGACCCCGGAAGAATGAAAACGGTGAAAGGCAAAGTCGACCTCAATACGGTGTAGATATATACCAGGACAGGATGAGGGAGATAAGCAGAATGTGCAGTTGCAGAAAGCGTGAGGTCGTATAGATTGTCATTGGAGCTTTAGAAACGACAGAGAAGTAACTCAAGGAGTGGAAGAAAAAATTGGCTAGAAGAAGCACGTAGAATATATGCAACTGACCTGCTTGTTAAGAACAGCGAAGATAATTCGAAGGTTCTTGAATGGTTGAGAATGCAGGCTGTGACTTGTTATTCAAGAGAAAACTCACCTAAAGTCCATCATAGGTACAAAAAATATTTTGAAATAAAATGAGTAAATAAATAAATAAATAAACAACAACAACAACAACAACAACAACAACAACAACAACAACAACAGTAATAAATACCTTGACATACTGGAGTTGAACGAGATAATGGAGAAGGAAATGAAAAAGCAACTGAAGAATATTTCCAAAGACTAAGATTGAAGTTGCGCTCAGAATTGACTGGATGGAATGAAATCAAAGCAGTTAATACATGAGCGAAAGCATCATTTCGGTATGGAGCTGGAACCATAAAATGGTAAAGGAAAGAACTGATGAACATGGATACGAAGACAAAAAAATGCTGACAGTGCACAGAGCCTTCCGCTCTAAGAGTGGCACTGACAGGCTGTACTTGTCTGGAAGAAAGGATGGGAGAAGTTTGATCAGTTGCCAGGATTGTATCGAAGCAGAGGAAAACAGCTTAGGGTTGTATGTAAAAAATGCCGTGGAACCATTGTTGAAACATGTGAAGAAGGCCGGGGTCATTAAAACTGATAATTGTGTTAAGAAAGAAAAACTCAAAAAGGAAAAGAACACACACACACACACACACACACACACACACACACACACACAAAGAAACAACATGGAACGAGAAACAAAAGAGAACACAATGCTGCACACAACCCAGCAACACGGTGTAGCAGGTGATGCAGTAGAAATTTGCTTCAATTTAGCTAATAATAATAATGATAATATTAATAATAAGATGGGCTACAGCAAATATTCTGCTTAATACCACAGATTTGCTTGTCATTTATTTGACCTTAACCAGTTGAGCATGTCCTTTGGTGGCTGACGATATGTGCATCTCTGATCATGAGCAGTAGTGGGGGAGCATCATAACCATGTGTTGAGAGGAATTCTGTGGGGTTTGAATAATTCACCTTTGGAAACATGGGTGTTTTGCTCAACATCCTTAAACAAACCTTATTCAGGGACGTTTTGAGCGGGATGGGCTACTCGACCTGAAGAAAATTCTAACTGGGCCCCACCTGCGAGGTCATGCGCTGTTTATTTTGACATGAGATCACTATGTCGCACACATATGATTGTGATGCATGTGCCTGGTGTACCCTTATCAGACGGGTAGTCATGATGGGTATACTGGGCTTCGTATATCTTAACCCAGTGTCACTTTGATGGCATGCACTGCTCTCTCACTCGGTGGTTTCAAATTTTAGCACAAGCCCAGCAAGTTCGGGGAGAGGCTAAATCGATTTCATCGACCTGAGTGCTTAACTAATATGATACACACACATTCTTGGTCCACGCTGACATAAATCTATATGTCCACTTCCTAAAAATGAAATGATGACACATATGGCATTCTGTTCACGTGTTTGCAATAGTTCGTAAAGGATAATGGAAATATTGTTGCAGCTAATGGAGTTGAGAATGGGAGCAACACGTTATTATTATTTTATTCTGATGATGGACCCGGCAATGCTGGGAAACGTTTGTGGGTAGTAATAGATTGGGAACGCTATTTTCCAAACTAAACGTAAAAGACTAATAAGATAATACGAAAAGTTCTTAAAAATAAGAAAAAAAATTGAAGTTCGAACATAACCGTGTTTGAAAAGAAAGCTGTTCTCACTGTACACGCTCTAACACACACACACACACACACACACACACACACACACACACACACACACA
>NC_068985.1:77087725-77089811 GCF_001194135.2 Octopus bimaculoides
AGCTATGTACATATAAGTATGTATATATGCATATATTTATCTATTATTTATATTATATTATATATATATATATATATATATATATATATATATATATGTGTGTGTGTGTGTGTGTGTGTGTGTATGTGTGTGTCTTTGCGTCTGCGTTTGTCCCCCACCCCATCCCACCGCTTGACAACCTAGCGGTTCGGTAAAAGAGATCTATTAAATAAGTACTACGCTTTAAAAAAATAAGTCCTAAGGTCGATTTGTTCGATTAAAACCATTCAAGGCGGTGCTCCAGTATGGCTGCAGTCAAATGTCTGAAACGAGTAAAAGATAAAAAATGCAAGTATGTATATGGGCAAAGTCAGTTTGCCCGGCTCTCCTATCTATTCGATCAATTTCGATGATTTTAGCTCACCAAACACTAGCTAGCTTTCATTTGCTGCCCTGTCTTAACTAAATATCTACAACTAGTTGAGTCGAACATCCCTAACAAACCAGATGAGACAAGATGCTTGCCGTTGTTGCCAGTTCTGCCGTCAGATACATGTGTATCTATCTTTGCCCTTACAATGAGATCTATGAGTTTTTTCAACAGACGTATTGTCATTGAACCGAAACTAAATTCACACAGACATTTTTGCAAGTTGTCACGCCTGGCTGTTAATGCTTATTGATTCCATTACTACATGTCTCTTCTTGCTGATGTTTGGCGTTGTGCAACAATTTCAGCGTCGTTGTGAATAATTAAAGCGAGTACCTCATTTCATGCCAACATTGAATTTTCCAAGGCGTTCACTTAATTCAAATATTGGCGTTGTGCCCTTTTCGCTAGGGCCTTAATACTGTAAGGAATGAAATTTTTTTGTTGACTTTAATACTAAAGAACATTTTCAGTGTGTGTGGTTCTTGCTGTTGTTGTTATCTAAAACAAGAACAACAACACAAGTAGCAGCACTACTACTACTACTACTACTACTACTACTACTACCACAACCACTACTACTACTACTACTACTACAACTACTACTACTACTACTACTACCACCACCACAACCACTACTACTACTACTACTACTACTACTACTACTACTACTACTACTACAACTACTACTACTACTACTACTACTACCACCACCACAACCACTACTACTACTACTACTACTACTACTACTACTACTACTACCACCACAACCACTACTACTACTACTACTACTACTACTACTACTACTACTACTACTACTACTACTAGTAGTAGTAGTAGTAGTATAGCGGCAGGCTAGCAGAATCGTCAGCTTAGCGGCATTTCGTCTGTCTTTGTGTTCTGAGTCCGCCGAGGTCGTTTTTACCTTTTATCCTTTCTGGATCAGTATAAGAACCAGTTGCGCACTGGGGTCGATGTAATAGACTTATCCCTTCCTCCCAACAAACTGCTGGCATAGTGCCAAAGTTTGAAACCAATATTAATAACTATAACAATGATGTTGACGATGATGATGATGCTACTGCTGCTACTGCTGCTACTGCTGCTGCTACTACTAGAAGTAGTCGTAGTTGTAATAATTGTTTCAAATTTTGGCACAAGTCCAGCAATTTCAGTGAGATGGGGTTTGTGGATTAAATCGATCTCAGTAGTTGTCTGATACTTTACTTTATCGATCCCCGAAAGAATGAAAGGCAAAGATGACTTCGGTGGAATTTGAACTGAGAACGTTAAGAGGCGGAAGGAATACCTCACACAAAACCAACAATTTTGAGGGGAGGAGGAAAATCGGTTACATTGACTCCAATGTTCATCTAGTACTTTATTTTATCGCCCCCCCCGAAAGGATGAAAGGCAAAATCGACCTCGGTGGAATGTGAACCCAGAGCCGAAACAATAAGATATAAGTGGCAAATTTGAAATGTTATGCGCCTCTAGCGGATTCCCCCTTTCAAACGCTTGAAGACACCTTCCTCTCTCCTTCTCTCCTAACATTCTTGGAGGCTCTCTAAATGATTATGGACACTGCCCTTCACTCAATAACTAAAAAAACAGAAAAAGTCATTACATTGTTCTTCTTTATAAATAATTACATCTTTACATTTTTGATTTTATAAA
>NC_068985.1:77090832-77100404 GCF_001194135.2 Octopus bimaculoides
ATATATATATATATATATAGGGCAGCTTTTAAGCTAGCTCCTGTGGAAGGCTCTTCATTGGGCCTTGGGCCCAACAGTGACACTTCAAGCATTGAGTACATATTAAATTTTATTAAACTTGACCAATATTTTTCAAACAATGAGCAATTTTCATCAAAACGATGATATATGTCGACTTGGAACTTATTGCAAAGCTGCATGATAAACAACATTTTTTTGTTTTCCCATTCGGGGATCAGTACATTTTTTTCTGTCTAACCTCTTTCTTTCTCTCTCTTTCAACCATCACCATCACCAGTACCACCACCATCACCGCCACAACTGCCATACACACACCATTCAGAATTCTGACTCCACCGCCATCTATCACCATCATTCCTGACCGCCTCGGCTACCACCACCATAATTTAGTAATGATCTAGGTCTACTTACAGATCTAGATCGGTTTTTTTCACACCGTGACGCCAAAACCAAGCACCAATCAACTTAAATAGTTTAGTAAAATCACACACTAATTGGTCAGAATACAGTTTGCGAGACTTAACATTCTGGAGCCTATACAAATGTATTTAAGACACGCATTTCAGCCATTTCACTACAGTTGTAAATTGTAAAATATAACTATCACCACTACTACATGAACCTGAAGATTGCATAGTTTAATGCATGAAAGTACTAGTCCAATCAAAATGAACATTATATCATTTATTACATTATATTATATTATATTATATCATATTATATTATATTATATTATATTATATTATATTATTATAAGATTGTAAATAAAACGTGAAAATCAAAGTTGGAATTCCTTTGATTAATATATTCTTCTATACACAATTATACACACCCGTGTATATATATATATATATTATAGATATTAATATAAATATGTACATTTCCACGTGTATTTTACGTGTATTTTTAATATGTTTGTTAGATTACATTATAGTACCTTCTATGCTTAGTATTGACTATTTTATGTTCTACAACATAAATGTATATATATAGGTCAATGTATTAGCAAATATTTATATTAATCTCTATCTCTCAATAGTGCACATTTTGAAGTATAGAACCAATTATACATACATATATATATACATATATACATACGTACGTACGTACGTACATACATACACAAACACACACACGCACATACATACATACATACATACATACATACATACATACATAGTTGAATAGATCGGTTTCATATTTATCGTTCGTAGATCCTCCATAGAAACATCCTCAAAAAGATATCTTCGTAAGCTTTAATAAATTTTGAAATGATAAAAACTGCGAAAAAAAAATCAATAGAATTACATCCCTACTTTTTGATGTTATGGAACAACGCAACTGCATATATTGTAGGCGCAGTTACCCCACTTGACAACGCGTTTAAACAAACTAGCACTAGATGGCGTTAGAGTGTGAGATTCTGGCATGAGCCCTTACGACTACCTCTTTATGCATCGAGCCTGTCTACCATGTCAGCGTTCCAAAGTGCATCGTCACGTGAATAACACCTTTAGACATATTGACTACTTCGGAAATAATTGAACACAGCTTTAAAGACTGGAAGTTTCCTTGCATTTCAGTTGTGTTTTTTTTCACTTTTCATTGCATATCACTTCCTTTTTCAGGACCTTCCTATGTATGTACATATTTTTGAATATTGTGTATATTATATGTTAACTTGTTTCAATGTTCATACACACATGCACCACATTCTAAGATTTTAGTTGCTTTCCCATTGCTCATACATGCTAGCAACTCCAGCCTCTGCAAGTGACCTACCGCTCTTGCAGACTAACAACACATTTTTCCACTACAAGCGACTCACTGCCCTTGCAGGCAAAGCCTTGGCACTGCTCATGGTTCAGCAGCCAACATTGCATCTCAAGCACCTTGACTTTTGCTTCCTGTGTTTTCCAGTTTCCTGGATAGTTGTTATCAGGCTTGCATGTCAGACGTTCTGTGCCTCAGACTATTTACATTTCTTAACTTTACCTCGCCAGTGACTGTTCCAGAGGATAGAATGTTGTTATAGATACGGCATTTACATTTTCTCTCTTTCTGTATCATTGTACATATATGCTTTGTTCTATTTGATTGGACACCTTTCTTCGTTGAACATTTCCTTGTACATGTATATTTTTTTTTCAATTTCAATTGTTCATACAATTGTTTTGCCATGGTTCGTTCGTCTGTGCCCTCCTAGTACACACTTACTCCACCTACACTACTCTTAATCGACCGCTTCCGGTCTAAGGGAGAGGGGCTCTGTAGGCGCGGTTATCTCCCTTAACAGCGGGTTTAAACAAACTGGCACTAGTTGGCGTTAGACTGTGAGATTTTGGCACGAGCCCTTACAACTACCTCTCTGCATCGAGACCTGAGACAGTGAAGATGTAATCTAACTGGCTGTCTCTCACACTACACGCTAGTAGCAGATAGGAGCTAACGCACAGGAGACAACCATGGCCTCCACGCATCAAACCATTTTCATTTATCATTCAGCATATATATATATGTGTGGCCACATTCAAGGTATATAAAGTCACAGCTTTGTTTAATGTATTCTTTATACCGGGTTTCCTGTCAAATGATATTACAGCCTTCTGAGTAGAGTCACATTAGATGGAATACAGCCTATTCATCTAAAATATAAAACAACTGCTGTGTAATCCACTCTCTTTCTGTCACTGATGATTGTACGACTACAATTGAAACCGTGGGTAGATGCATAACATTAATACTTGTTATTATTAAGCATTTACACATATTCTCTGTGTTTAACGAAATATATTCCAAAAAAATATTTATTCTTATAATAGACGAAGTGTCCCGCTGTGATATATCAACTGTGGTTTTATTTCGTTAAAAAAATTAGGCTGGTAACGACAGATGAAAACAGAAGAAATTTGAAAATACAATACAAAATAAAACTTAAGAGAACAGCAGTTTTTTGCAAAAAGTTCACTGTCACAAAGATCTGATAGAACTTAAATTAACATAAATGCCTAGAGTTCATGTTAACACAAATGTTCATAAGCATATTAATAGGAGACAGGAAAAATATGCATCGTGTCATAATGTACGTGTGCGACAGACTTTTTCATGCGAACATTCGCGTTAAGGTTGAGGCACCTCTGGCTTTACCTGGATGGAGAGCAGGTGTGGTCACGGCACGTCCAGTTCTACCTTCCGCAATTAACGTCCTTAACGGACATCGGTAAATGGATCAAGCAGAGACCTAGGCTGGGGGAATGGCAATTGGAGTGCCGTCAGGCACCTCAGCTACTCTCTCGGGCGGGCGATGCCGGCAATAGGAGTTCCACCGCGGATTTTTATAGCGGGTTAGTGGGATTTATGTCCGAAGACGCCTTGGGGAAGACCCTGGGCTACGATGAAAATCACTTGATCAACCTGTTCAGGAGAACTTTCGGGCCGGGGTATCTGGACAATCACCAGAAATCCCTGGCTTGGCAGTGATTCCGTGCGGCGTTACCTGTTCGTGATAAACTGTCAAGGCACAGAAGTGCCGTCTCGCCGACATGTCCAAGGTGCGAGCAGGACAGGGAAACCGTCTTGCACTCATTTGTGGAATGTCCGGAATTAACGATATGATAGTTTTCACAGAGAAACTGTTGTCATCGATGGGAAGAGTACAGCTATCAGCCGAGTTTATCATCGAGATTGTGCTGCCTCCTTCCCTTAACAAGGAAAGGATGGCTTGCTTTTTCTGCGTAGTAGCTATACTGAAAGAAACAGTATGGAAGACGCGTGTGAGAGGCATAGTGACGGGTACCTTTGTATCCGGCCAGGAGTCAGTTAAATTTTTTAGTTACCACCTCAGTAGCAAAATCAGGCTGGAGAAGAGGTACCTGTCATGAGATAGATTCATGAGAAGATGGAAGCTTCTGGCAAGGAAGCTGGGAGTGTCTGACACCAGGTAAGTGTAGGCCAAAAAAAAAAAAAAAGGAAAAAGAAAGCAAAGGGTCTACCCTGGTGGTCGGATGCCTTTCCTTCATGAAAGTCATTGCAAATTGCAATGAGTAACAGGTAAATTGTAATAAGCAATTTGTAATTCGTAATTTGTAAAATATAATCGGTAAATTGTATTTATAATTTTTAAATCGCATCAGAAATTTATAAATTTTTAACGTTATAGCAGCTACTACACCTTTTTATGTTTGTCTGTCTTTGTTCGTCCCTTCTTTGTAATGCCTTCATGGCAAATATTATATGTTAGAGTTAGCTTGCAGTCTCTAGCCGATAACATGCAATGTGAGTGAGAGCGGACATCTCATTATGTATGCAAGAGTAAATGTATATACTGTGTGAGAATGTATTCTTTTCACTTGTTAAGGTTATCTCTACAGATTTTCTTTAGAAATTATAGCCAGCATTATTTTTGTTACGACATTTCGTATCAGAGACGTCAGATGTAAACAAACAATGAGATTATGGATGAAAACTAGGTAATGGGCGTACATAACATTTTAGAAGTTTAATATGCTTTGTAGTATACTATGGTTGCATAACGAATACCATGTTCCTACAGGTCAATATTTGCTCGACATTGCGTTTTTATTCTTCTCTTCTGTTTTATTTTGACATGCGCATTGTGTATTTATTCTTGTCTTCCGTTTTGCGAATTGAGTGTGCACATGCACATTGCGTATTCATTCTTCTTTTTCCGGTCCCTACTCAGAACTGTTTACAGATCACATCTCACGAACGTAGTTCGTGAGGAGCGCTTGCACTCCGACGGCTGTGAAAAAATATTGACAATTGGCTTCATTAGCTGAAAATGATAGCCTCTACTACGCATGCGTAAAAAAATTCAATAAAATTCAAAAGCACCAATCGAATCAAAATGTACGTATAACATTCTTTTTGTACAAAACCTGTAAAGACAGCCGTCAAAACGCAAAAGGAAAATGACCGTTACTGATTGGACGAAATCGATGTCAAAAGACGAGTCATGAAATTGTATATATGACTCAGGTAATCGATCTAAGAACCGATGACCATGAACTCTGCTGCTAAACATGGTTATTTATATTGATTACTTATATAATACGTTCGACATTATGGATTGATCACTGTCTGTTTCGAGAACTCAAAGACCTATGTATGTATGTATGTATGTATGTATGTATGTATGTATGTATGTATGTATGTATGTATGTATGTCATTATTCAATTTTATTTCAAGATTTCTTGCCAATAGAGAAAGAGTTGGTTTCTAATCCAAGGCTCCTTCATTGGCATTTCAACGTCAACAATAGGATATTTTGGTATGTATGTATGTATGTATGTATGTATGTATGTATGTATCTATCTATCTATCTATCTATCTATCCGTGCAGATTTATATGTTTTGTTTTATGTTTGTCTTCTTATGCATATAGCCACATATCTAGACATGCTCATGTATCCTTTTTTACGGTTTTTACAGTTCCAGTAATGGTTTGGATCTGTAGTCTACGAATCAGCTTTTTCCTTTGTGTGTTTGAGAAGCCTAATTTCTCAAGATATTTAGGCAGTGTGTTACATATTCCAGTGCCCCAATGATATGTATGTATGTCTGTCTCTATGTATGTATGTATGTATGTATGTATGGCATGCGTTTGTATTTACAAAAAAGAGAATGGTACCCAGTACATGCAGTATATGTTGTACACGCATGTAATAACATCAAATGCAAGTAATAGAATTTATATTATCATCTTAGTGACGAGAAATGCAAGACAAGGTATTCAATATTGGCGGGTAAACTGTGTTCAATTGATTATTATTTGTATTACAGCCAGCACTCTGTACAATACCTTAGGTTTTCTACAACTAGAGCGAGTCTAAGTCCATTCTTCAGATGTTTGGGAAACTGATTCTTCAGACAATTGAAGAATGCGAGCAGATTCACGCTACTAGAAGGGCGTTGAAGCATAGCGATTTTTGAAGTCACCTTCACATAATCCGATGTCACTCTTCTTTTAGGTTATGTTATCAACTAGCGTTGCTGTAACTTCAGCCTCATATACGACAGATTTGATCATGCACCTCTGGCCGAATAGACAGGTTCCTGGGTCTCTACAGTTACAAATGGGCGTACGCTCTTGGTGGAAATTGCCGTTTAACGATGCTTTTCATATTGCGGCAGCATCTATATGATAATTTGAGCGCCTGTTGAATATCATTCTGCACCTGTGATTTACGAGAAAATGTTTCTCTTAAGGAGACAGTAATGTTTTACCTATGTTGGGTTTAACATTAAAAGAAAGGGGAGGGGATCAAACCAAATTATTCTCTTAGGCATATTTTTAAGTTCATTTTTATTCCTTTATATTTTTATCCCTTGAAATATCGAGATCGTTTCTTGATAAAGTGATAAAGTTTTTTAAATTACATGTTGATATAGAGCAGATTCTTGAAAAAAAAAAAAAAAAAAGTGAGATCGTCTGAAGTCTAACAACTGATGGTAACTTAAAATATCTCAAGAAAAGGACTTTCTATATAAACTTAATGCTTCTAACTGAAAAGTGAATATGAGGTTCAAAGTACGTGGTGGATGAATCATCTCATTTGTACGAGACGAGAAGTAGTCTAATACAGGGAATAGTTGAGCTTCCATTTATAATTGGAACTTATTCATAAATGTCCCTGAAAAGCAAAATGCGATTAAAAGTTTCACCACACACACACACACACACACACACACACACACACACACACACACATGTGTGTGTGTATGTATATTATATATATATATATATATGTATATATATGTATGTATGTATATATATATATATATATATATATGTATACACACACATAAAGAATTTTAATTTGAGTAAGATATGTTTCGTGTGAAAGGAAAACAGAATCAAAGAAATATTTACCTTGGTCAGAAAGAAATATATAGAATATGAAATAATATACTTTAAAAGAACTACATACAGTAATAAGTAAATATCTCCCAAGTAGTGCATTTCTTTCAATTTAAAGCGATTATTATTAAAACTCTTATGATGAGTACCTGTATTAAGTGGATGGGAAATAAACTTTTTCAGGGATATGATGTCAGTCGGTTGTCGGTAATTCCGACATCTTGTAGACGGATTTTTGTTTCAAAAATTGAGGTCCTTGGAGTCTTTATTTGTATTTAGCAATCTACAATATCAGTAAAAGTTCAACTATTCGAACGAAATGTTGATGCTTCATTTAAACAAAATGCTGAATAATAATAGGTGAAAGTGACGGCATGCCATGGTGCTTAAGTATTCTCTTTGGGCACTAATGATGCATGATTTCAACTCGATACCAAAACCAGGTTACTTTGTAGGATTCGTTGACTCACTTAACTTTGGCACATGATCACCCTTTGGTGACGGAATTAAGTACAAAACAAAATTAGGCTTGACGGAAGTTGGGATTTATTTTATCAACGTAAAAAGATAGGAAGGCAAAGTTTACGCTGTTAGGTTCTGAATTTAGCATATATTTAATCGGAAATTCTATTGTATCAGACAAGCACCTATTCTAAGTAAAATATTGATTTCTACCATTGACATGTTTTTGTCGGGGAGGTTTAGTCGATTTATTCGACTTCATTACTTGACTGGTATTTTATTTTATCAATGCTGGGAGTATGAAAGATAAAATTGGTTATTGCGGAATTATGAACTCAGAACTTAAAAGGCAATAATTAGACACCAGACGGCATTCTGTTTGACGCTTTAACAATTCTGCCAATCTATCTTCCGAGCAAAATATTAATTTTTTTAACTTACCTCAAACGGAGCCCCTTTTCTTTGTATTAACACATGAATATCTTGGTGGGGGGGTTGTGATTAAAATAATTGTCACCATAATAGTAACAACTGTTCTAATGTTTAAATTATCATTTATATTATCATGGTTATTGTGTATCGATCTGTTTTTCTTTTATGAATATGAAATATTTTTGTAATTAATTCAGTAATAAACAGATGGTTTATGTTTAAAATTAACTGCAAAGAAATTTAGGGCATATTGTTTCATATTTGAACAAAAACATAACGTCTCTCTATGCAAATTCATTAACTGAATATGGATTTGGCGTCATTACATTTAACACCAATATAACAATATCTTACACTGTTACTCTGTTTTTTACTGATGTGCCTGTTTAATATATGGGGAAATATTCTCACGTTTATTTTCAAACGAGCATTTTCCAAAGTAGTTTTCAGTTCAACCGCCCAATCAGCAGCTTCTAGGTATTTTATGAAAATACTTGCTTCCAAGCAGAAGAAAAAATCAAAATTGAACTCTTCCAGAACCCCAGATTCAAGAAGCAAAAAAAATAACCAAAGGACACACAGACATCGATAGATTGCGTTCTCATTAACTTCAATTGACAAAGGTTTATCTGAATTATATTTGTTTGGAAATATTTTCCTCAACAACAACTAACTTATATAAATTAATCTTCTTCGAGAAATTACTTCTTCCTTGAAACTGTTCTTCTTAAACTGAATTTTGCTGTTTTTCCAAATTAGTCTTCCTATAGACACTACACCCTTGAGAAGAAATGCCCTCTTGCTGGATTGAATTTCCTAAGGATTAACCTGGCTTGAATTTAAATCTTCAAATTGATATCCATACGAGATTATTCTACTGCGAAACTTGATTTTTCGTTGAAATTAGTATTATTGTAAAACGAATTTACTTGTACAACAGACTCTACATTAAAAGTAATCTAGTCCAGAGGTCGTACTGAGTGTGTCAGCAAAAATGGCCAAGTCAGACAAGAAAGAGAAGTGGCGTCGTCGGTTCCGTTACGCAATTACTGTCATTGGACCTTGTTTGATTATTTTTCTTGTTGCATTTTGCTACTTATGCAAATGTTAACCAGAGAAAATGCCATGTATTCATGTAGAACGTGTTAAAATGCAAATAACAAATCTTTTTTATTCAGCATGGATATCCGACACTTTGGTGGGTTTTTGTTCTTTTTGTTTTTATTCGTTTTTATTACTAATCACTGTTGTAAAATATATTTTCCAACTAAAATTGATGAAATAGAAGAGAGAGTAGCGCCTCGGATTAAATGTTATTCAGAATTTCATTTCGTTCCTCTGCATTTTGAGTTTAAATCGAGTGTGGTTGACTTTGATTTTCATCAAGCAAGGAAAGATAAAATTCCTACCAGACATATAACGAGATAAATTTTATAGACTAAACCGAATAACTACAACATTACACTTTTCTATTGCTCTGTGAAAATCCTCTCCAAATTAGATAATCTATCTATCTATCTATCTCCCTTTCTTTTTGCATACACACAGAGACACACACACATACATATATGTATATGTATACACATGCGCCCACACCCAACGAACGCACACACGTGAATGCACACACACACACACACGCACACACACATACATACACAAATACACATGCAAGCATTTCATTCAGCTTTGTGTGCTGGTAGTGCAGGACTTGGAATTTTTCAGAATTAAACTATATGTTATTATCCCCACCTCACCTGTATATTGTGTCCTGTGTCC
>NC_068985.1:77101119-77101634 GCF_001194135.2 Octopus bimaculoides
TATATATACATATATATATATATATATATATTGGCCTTCATATAGGTAAGAAAGGATAAACATGCCTCTAGCTAGCTTGGCCTTCATACTGGCAAGAAGGGATAAACATCCCTCTGTGATTCATCCAATAATGCAGTATCGCCTGATGAATCAATGATGATGATCAACCCACAAATAATACGGACTATACTGTACTAATGATACCGACTCTGATGTTAAAATCATGTGATTTGTAGAAACGTGCTTAGCAATGTATTAAATATCGATAAATTCCATCCTAGAATTATTGTTATTATTATATTCATCCTACATTATACCCGTATAACAATGATGCAGCCCCAGGAGACTAGCTTACTAGTCAGTATCATTAGATGGTGGCTGGCATAACGAAATAGGAGCTTTATTTGCATTCCCCTAACGTTACCATAAACGAATTTAAAAGATAGACATACGTACACACACACACACACACACACACACACACACACACACACACACATATTATATTATACATA
>NC_068985.1:77105251-77107533 GCF_001194135.2 Octopus bimaculoides
ACACACACACACACACACACACACACACACACACACACACACACACACACACACACAAACAAACATATCCTTTAAGCCTGTTTATGTGAAATGTTTTTGAGTGAGCTCATAAAAGCTCTTATGCTACGGCGTATTGTTTCAATCCTGCATTGTTCCCATCAATGCAATTTTTCCTGAGGAAACGAACACATGTATTAATCTTCTTAAGATCCATGGATTTTGCAAATCATATTTGTAGTATCCTATAGATGGGGTATATAACAACTAAAGCATGGAGTTTGTGGAAACGTTTGTAGCAATGCATTAAAAGATTTATGAATTCCCATCCGAAAGCACTTGCTATCACTCACACACACACACACACACACACACACAGACACACACACATAATAATAGTAATAATAATAATAATAATGATATAATAATGATGATGATGATAATAATAAATGTTTTTTCCTCGAGCTATGCCAGGCTCATAAGGGCCGGTTTCCCGGTTTTAGTGGCGTATATATTCCCCACCTGGACGGGTCACCGATCCGTCACAACATTACTTATTTTTGTCAGCTGAGTGGACTGAATCAACGTGAAATGAAATGTTTTGCTCAAGAACACAACGCATCGCCTGATCCAGGAATCGAAACCACAATCTTACGATCACGAGTCCAACATCCTAAGCACTAAGCCACGCGTCTCTACCAAATATATGTATGTAAGTATGTATGTATGTATGTAAGTATGTATGTATGTATGTATGTATGTATTACGATATATATACGTATACATGCATATGTATATATATAAATATCTATATATTTAGACGTATATATGCATATATCTATATATATATGATATATATATAAAATTCATATATGATATTATATATAATATTTTATGTATATGTGTCTGAGTGCACGCGCGCGTGTTCGTGTAGATTGAAGCCCTATTTGAAAGCCTATTAAAACATTATTGATAAAAAAGAAAATCAATACAGAATATAGTACAGCTGCTAATTTTACATATTTCTATATCATGAACAAGTATGTCAGTTACATATTAGTTTTGCTAGATGTACCGGCCTATCCAAACTGTACTTTTAAGGATTGAAAGTTTAGCTTAAGAGAGTAATTTGAAAAATACTTATAAACGTTGCTTAAACGGTTCCAAGTGGGTTAGGAAGTGGGAAGAGATGGGTTTATAGTGAGCTATTTATTGAGGCAGAATAGTTAAAACAATGAGGGAGATTCTAATGAGCATATGTGTACATGTGTGTGCATGTTTAAGTTCGTGTATCTTTGTGACTGTGTGTGTACTAGGCTTTTAGAATCGAAAGATTAATTATGGTGGGTATATTTCGTAGAATAGTTGTTTTTAATAATCAAGATTAGATATAGCAGGCGTGTTAATTTAAGTTACATTTTTATATAAAAATGTGATGTATATGGACAGATTGTCAGTGATATTGCCTGGTCACATTGGATGTTTTGACTTTCCAACTACCATATGCTCTCACCCTATGCATACACACATATACACATGCACACACATGGTGGTTTTCTACTCCTTATGCAGAGTTTGACCACCTCCTGTACCTACACCTTAGAACCATCATGGCATCTGATGTGGCTTTTTAAACCAGACAATGTTTTGAAAAGACACCAACACAGATTGCATATCCGATTTGGACCATCAAGAGCTACAGTTAAGTTCAAATCTTTGTGGATCTTAAAATGTCTTTTGAGGCCTCCGTTAGATTTGAAGACCTTCTTGCATACATTGCATTGAAATGTGTGCACAGACATACAGGCAGAATAGTTGGAGGATGTTCTTTTTCCATGGGTTCACAACTGAGATTTGAGCCCAGCAAAAGAAAGGCATGGTCTGTCAGAAACTGCACACAAAATGGTCGTTGTGATTCACCTTCTCGATCGCAACATTCTTCCTTAAATCTCTCTTGATTCTTGCATGTGTTATCTTGGCCACTTCAAACGCTTTCACTCCACTCCATACTTTTGTTCCCCAAAAGTGTGGAGTGAAGTGTATACACATATACATACATTCATGCATTTTTACTTACAAGTGACTGTCACAAGTTATTACAATATAAAAATATGTATATATTTAACTATATTTTGATTTAAATTATTTTATCAAATAAGGTTTCACTCTACTCGCACATGTATACGTGAGTGTGTATGTGCATAAGCATATGTATGTATGTATGTATGTATGCATGTATATAAGTGTATATATATATATATATATATATATATATATATATATAT
>NC_068985.1:77107600-77108215 GCF_001194135.2 Octopus bimaculoides
ATGCAGAATTTGACCACCTCCTGTACCTACACCTTAGAACCATCATGGCATCTGATGTGGCTTTTTAAACCAGACAATGTTTTGAAAAGACACCAACACAGATTGCATATCCGATTTGGACCATCAAGAGCTACAGTTAAGTTCAGATTTTGTGGATCTTAAAATGTCTTTTGAGGCCTCCGTTAGATTTGCAGACCTTCGAGAGAACCCGAAATATTTAACTTTTTGTTTCGGAAGTGGATCACGCGGAACATATAAAGTTATAAATAATAGCAATATTTACATGCTATTATTTGTAACTTAGATGTACTTCGAGATTCAATACCAATAATGAGACGTGTGTGTGTCTGTGTGTATGTGTGTGTATGTATGTGCCTATGTATGTATGTATGTATGTATGTGCTGGTGTGTAATTCATACGCGCACACACACACACACACACACACACACACACACACACACACACACACACACACACACAATTTAAATACTAAATAACATTGCTATATTGGTTGTGTTTTCACTGACAATATATATATTTGTGAAGGTTAGACATGCTTTTTCAGCCAGCTGGTCGGCTACTTCAGGCTAATGACGAGCAATGACTCAGAAATA
>NC_068985.1:77108972-77110122 GCF_001194135.2 Octopus bimaculoides
GAGAGAGAGAGAGAGAGAGAGAGAGAGAGGTGGGGAGAAAAAGAGAGGAAGAGCAATTTCTCTTTAAATATCAGGCCAGCTGTGGCTCTCAGCCAAATGAATTCATGATAAATTAGGGTAGAATGAATATGAAACATTTAATCTAAATGAAAATGTATCGATATCACAAAATGCCTTATAGCTCACACAACACCCTTTCCATATTTGGTAATTTCTTGCTGCATATTAAATATACACGTTGGTGTTTCGGGTTACCAAAATATATATCCATTTATTTTGCAGCTGGCCTCATTCAAATATTTCGAATTTTGCTTGCTTGTTTAGCTTTTTCAAATGAATTGCACTTGGGAAAATTTTACTGACACGTTAACAGAGAATTTGTATCTTTGGATGTTTAAGATTAAGTTGTAATTCTAAAACATGTTTTCTTGAAAACCTCTTACATAATGTCCATTCACACACATACATAAACACTCACACATATATGACATCTATATAACATAATTAATGTACATACATCGTCGACAGGCAAGAGACTGCGGTTTTTGTCCGAGATAAAATGTTTTATGGACGTGCTGTGTTAAAAACATTATATATATATATCAGAGAAAGACGAAAGACGCCCCAGCAGCTAATGAGAACAGATAAATTTCGGCCTTCTTGAGGCTTGCCGGTCAAGTGTCCTGGCAGTTATATGCTTGGATGAGATCGGTCACCTTTAACATAAGAAACAGTGAATAATACATTCACTAATGCTTCAATTAGCCGTCAACTAAATAAATAACCCGGTGCACACAACTGAAGCAACATTAAATGAAAACAATCCTCTGTGTATCACATTTAATGTATATATATATATATATATATATGCGAGTAAAAATAAATACAAAAAAAGTTTTTTTTTGTATGATTGTGTATAGAGGAATACATTATTTTGTTTAAAAGAGTTCCAACACTGTCTGTTTTTTATGTTTTATTTATATTCCTGCAGAACCAATGTGGGGTATAGAATATGGAATATACAATATGTAATATAATATACAATATATAATATAAAATAAAATAAAATAAAAATGGATGGCACCATGAAATAAAGTATTGAATGTAGATGAAATATTGAGTGTTCAATATAAAGGATAAAATATATAAA
>NC_068985.1:77110290-77112266 GCF_001194135.2 Octopus bimaculoides
ATATATATATATATACACACATATATATCTCGTTGACAGGCAAGATGCTGCAGTTTACGTCCGTCCGAGGTAAAATCTCTTATAGAGTGCTGTGTCAAAAACACATTAGACAGATTTCTTCTAGATATGTGGCTGCGAGTACACTTCTTTATCAAAGCCCAAGAAGGTTGAATTCCGTCTGACGTTCTCGTTAGCCGCTGCCGGAAAGATATTTCGTCTACCTCTGATATATATGGCGTTTTTAACACAACACACCTATAAGAGAGTTTACTTCAGACAAAAATCGTAGTACTAGCCTGTCAATGATGTATATACATTAAGTATAATACATAGCATCTATTTTAATATCATACAGCTTCAAACGTGTACACTGGCTTACTCGAACATTATTCAGTAATAGAGAGAAAGAGAGAAAGTAAGAGGATAAAATAAGAGATAATATTTAAAAGTACTTGATAATAGTACATAGTAGATATAAGTAAAAGAATCAAATATAAAAGAAAAATATATGATACAAATTAATAGAATATGCTACGTATAATGGGTAACACTGTAATACTAATTAAATTATTACACCACATAAAACTAACTCGATTTTTGTGTTAGCTATGACGAATTTACATGTGATGTTCATATCTTGTTTATATGCTAATATGTATTGATCTATATTTTCTTTGATCTATGTTGAAAGATTAAATTCTCCTTCCACCTCCAAGAAGTTCAACAGATAAGAGAATCCGGATTACAGACTGTTAACTTTGATCTCTGGTGTTAACTAAGTCATAATTTTTGTTGTTTTGTTCAGCACGAATGTTTCATAGTTATTTGTATGTATTAATGTTGTTTAGCTGCCCATAAACAATCTTTGTCGAATGGGTTTATCACAAATATTCTCAGCGTGACTATCTATTTATTAACTATGTAGGGCGGTGTTGTACAGTATGATCTTCCGTTTTAAGAGAGCAGAGCTAGATTGGATGGAGGTTTCGCAGCTTTTTCTAGCAGTTTGAGAATCTGCATAGATGCTTATTAAAAGCGAGAATACGTCTTTTAAAGACGATAAGGTGCAATTTGAAAGAAATTTGGTCATTATTTAAAGCAAATCAAGAAGTCTGTTCGTGAAGCTTCTTCGATTCTTGTAGGCGAAGCGAATTCTGTAGAGCAGGGGAGAGGAACCAATTTCAAGTGCATAGAACCTATGGGGCGCTTGTGTACTGAGAAAAATAAGGTGTTTAAAATTCTAGAATTTCGTGTGTATTGTGTGCTTGTGTGTGTGTGTGTGTGTGTGTGTGTGTGTCTGCGAGAGAGAGAGAGAGAGAGAGAGAAAGAGAGAGGGAAAGAGAGAGAAAGAGTGTGAGAGAGAGAAAAAAGAAAGAAAAAGAGAGAGAGAATATGTGTGTGTGTGTGTTATTTATTTTGTTACTAAAGCTTTTTAGATACTCCTAGAAACAGAAGATGGAATGCCTTTGACCATTGGTCTGCTCGATTACAGCCGTTATACTCTGCATAACAACCTCTATGATATACAGTAAAGGGATCTCCGTCGTTTCGGCGGTAAAGATTCAATTATTAGATCAATTAAATTACGTGATCATTGTATTAACGTGCCCAGGAGCTGAGTATTCCACAAACATGTGTACCATTAACTAATTCTCTACTAGAATCATCGTGGCAAGGTCGTACGTTGGAATTACAGGTACAACTCATCCGGCAGGCTTCCACACTCTTTCCTATCGACCCAGTTTCGCTCATAATATTGCAATGATAAATAAAACAAAGAAGAAAAGAAATCTACCTAATCGTGCTACCCAGTGAGATTGAACACGGGGCTGTATGATTGCAATGCGAACTTCTTTTAGACATTCGGCTATGCTGCATTAACAGTGTGTGTTGGCACCCCGTCGCTTACGACGTCGAGGGTTCCAGTTGATCCCGATCAATGGAACAGCCTGCTCGTGAAATTAACGTGCAAGTGG
>NC_068985.1:77112366-77121505 GCF_001194135.2 Octopus bimaculoides
GCATGTTATAAAAATAAAACTACTGAACAATAATAATAATAATAATACGAAAACGATAATGCAAAGATCCTATTGGATTTTATGACTCAGCGCGACCATGAGATAGAGAATAAGAAACCAGAAATAGTGTTAATTGAGAAAGAAAGCAAATGATGCTGTATCATAGATATAGCATGCCCAGCTGACAACAAGGTATTCGATAAAAAAGAAAGAAAAGTCGATAGATATGACAGGTTAGCTTGGAAGGTTAAGCAGCTGTGGTCGATGAAAAAGGTAGCAGTATTATCAATAATTGTTGGAGCCCTGGGAACAGTGAGCAAAAATCTCGAGAAGTACGTGGAACAAATAGGGGCTGCAATAAGGGTGGAGGACTTGCAGAAAACAGCACTGCTTGGAATCGCTCGAATACTCCGGAAGGTACTCGAAAAATAAGGAGTGTTACCTTAGTTCACTGGTAGTGAACAGCTGGCACCGAAGTACATCTCCAGCGTTAGAAGCTGTGCGAAGACAATAAATAATAATAATAATAATAATAATAATAATAATAATAATAATAATAATAATAATAACAAAAACAAGAACAACAACAACAATAATAATAATGGTAATAATTCTTTATTAACTTCAGTGGCACATACATAGATACATATAAACATACATGTTATGCAGGAAAATTACAAAACCGTGTGGGACTGAGCAAGACACAACTATATAAATACAGCGGGAAGCAAGGACGTTATACAATGAGCATATAAGAAAATTTTATACAAACTAAATATAATAAATATATGATTACATCAACTGATTATATCAAGATATAACTTTAAAAAAAACGACTCAAAAGCACAGACAGAGAAACCCATTCACACACGAGTGAGGACCTACAAGCTATGTTAGTCCAGAGTAATTTTACAATATTGACCCTCATGCCACTTTTTGAAAAAAGTATAACCGGAGGTGCCCATTAGTATCATTGGTGTGGGACTGGACAAGAAGTCTCCTACGCACTCTTGGTAGTTGTATATTCACTAGTCTACTATTTATTGCATAAACTACTAGTGTAGTTTTCACTAGCAGTCTATCATTGGAGTATTCCATAAATCTGAAGCCAGTTTTATTTTCTAGTAATATCTTATGGTTCTATTCTGCTTGCTTTAGTTCATTTCGTAGCTATATCAGTTCTTCGGCTTTTTGTGTGAAGAACTGTTGATGGCATAGAGATCCCGGGGAACATGAACTGCTCTTATTTCTTGTTTACGCCACTTGAATTGGTTTCTGTGTGCTGGTGGCGGGTGGAGGCGCAATGGCCCAGTGGTTAGGGCAGCGGACTTGCGGTCATAGGATCGCAGTTTCGATTCTCAGACCGGGCGTCGTGAGTGTTTATTGAGCGTAAACACCTAAAGCTCCACGAGGCTCCGGCAGGGGATGGTGGCGAACCCTGCTGTACTCTTTCACCACAACTTTCTCTCACTCTTTCTTCCTGTTTCTCTTGTACCTGTATTTCAAAGGGCCAGCCTTGTCACACAGTGTCACGCTGAATATCCCCGAGAACTACGTTAAGGAAACACGTGTCTGTGGAATGCTCAGCCACTTGCACGTTAATTTCACGAGCTGGCTGTTCCGTTGATCGGATCAACTGGAACCCTGGACGTCGTAAGCGACGGAGTGCCAACAACGCTGGTGGCGGATACTTTTTTTCGTTTGTTGCTTTTTCTGCTGTTTTCAACAGTCTGTCATTAGTTTTGTTCTTTTTTCATCTTCTCATTGTCTCACGAAGATGGGCATGGTACTGTTGCACATAACTGGGTCATATACCTGCATATAGCTGACTGGTCAGCGCTTTGAACCAAAGATGAAGCGATTTGTTCCGATGTTTCCGGAACTGCGACTGGTGGCATCCTGGGAACAGTATCCCCTGTGGGATACTTTGTAAATTTTCTTAAGTGAACAAAAGGTGTTAACAATGCACAATGGGCAACACTTTGGAGGTGCGATGGTTGTAAGAAAAGAAGATGGCAAGGAGATAGTTAATATAACATACGCTATGCACTTAATAATTATATGATTAGTACACTTTGCAAACAGAAAAATATGTTACTTAAAACAAAAAGCTAGGAATACATATAAGAAGAAAATTATTACAAACAAGTAGACGAAAAGCTGAAGACAAAAAATGGACGGAAGGAAGGATGTCTGTTATAAAAGCCATTAAACATCATATTGTAATATAGTCTCAGTTAAAGCCATATTTTTTCAGAAATGCGTCTTCCACCTTTACATTTTTCTAATAGAAAAACCTTCTACTAGAACTTACAAACTCTGTACGTAATATTCTGTTAATGTTTAAATTGTCATATGTTGTAAGGTTTTATTTTCTTTGCATATTTTCTCTTCTTTTGCAGACAAAGAAAAACCCCAAATATGATAAATTAACATGGGACATTCATTTCTGGCTTGGTACTGAATGTTCTAAGGTTCGTACATAATTTGTAAACTGTTAATAATTTCGATGTTATTCTACTCATCTATAAATAGGGTAATACTCAACTCAATAAAGATAACTGACAAATGCACTTGCTGTTTTCCATGTTTTGGTGGAGCTATAATATCACGGTTCACTCTGGGCTGTACTGTCAACTAATATAATACCAGTAACATATAAAAATAAGTAGCGAGACAGAAGCGTTTTATGAGAGGGTGGCCATAGGTCTAACAAAATTGTAGGGAAATACAGAAAGAAGCCAATGCCAATGTAGTAATCCACCAGCCCTAATGCAGCAACCTCTAACTAAATTCGAGTATGGTGATGAGTGTATACTTAAGAATGGATTTTATTACTGGTTTAGAATTTTGGTACACGGCCAACAACAATTCTAAGGAAAAGGATAAACCGACTACGTCGATCCCAGAGCTTAAGAAAGGAAACACCTATGGCTATTGCAGAGTCGTGAGTTATAGTTGGAAGCAGTGAATAAAAATATCGAGTTACCATCAAACAGGAGACCGAGTTTGAATTCTTGCAACAAAAAACCCAAGAACAGCAGTGTGAAACCAAGCAACAGATTAACTCAAGAACCGAGGAAAAGGTACAGTCTGATGGGCTTCAGAACAATTTCCGTCTACCCAGTCACACTGAGAGGCCTTGGATCAACTTGATGCTATTGTAGAAAATATTTGCCCAAGGTGCTGCACGGAAGAATTGAACTGAAAATTATGCGATTGTCACACACGTTTTTTATCACACGCCCATGTCTGTGAGATTAACAATCAAACCCCTCACTGTAAAAAGTTAACTACAAACGTACAAATGTACGAAGAAAGAATAATGGAGAGGGGTCACCAGTTGTTCGAAGAAATATACAGAAGTCTGTTGAAATTTATGACCAACAAAAATTTAATTTTTTTGTATACTAGAAACAAATACTGAAGTTAATGCAAATGAAAAAATGTCGAGAGAGTTTGGATGTTATTGTTCTTGGTGTAATCGTAACAGCAATCTAAAAGTTAGTTGCTGGTTGTTGTGTTGCTATTGCCGGTCATTCATTGCGCATGTTGTCAACTCAGGTCAGCAGCTGTCTGCATCCGTTCGCTGTCCACCTGCCTTTTCGTCTCTGTTTCCTCTCAATTCTCTCTCCAAGTTCTCTGTCAAGTAGCTAAGGTGTGCTGAACTTATACTGATGGTGAGGCTCAGAAGGAAGCGTGCCAAAAGATGAAATCATCGCTGGAGCCTATTCCACGCACAGTCGTGATTGGTCAGATTTTGTTGACCATATGAATAATATTCTAGCGAATCATGGCATCAGTTGTAGTTATCTGACTGCTGAACATTCCCGCTTCACATTCAACACCGTTAAAGTTTAAACTCAGCCTTCTACAACAAATCACAGTTTACAAAACATTGTAACTTCGTACTGGCTTAACCACTTTGTATATTGTTTACCTAAAGCCTCAAATTGTTTTCCTTTGTTTTTGTGAAATCACTTAAACCTGTTCAATAGCAAACTGTCTTTGCCTTTTCTATTTAAATACGAGGTGGTATCAAAACGTTCCCGGACTAGTTCTGTAGCATGCCAACAGATGGCAGCACATGGTTGCGTGCACAGTAAGAGCTAGTAGTGACCTTAATTTTGGCAGTGTACCGAGTGACATCGCTGAGTTTACTTCGCAAGTTGTGAAATTTGTGCTTTTGTGATCACGTGTATGTTGTAGTCTGCGGTTTTGTCAAAGACAGGAAGTTGGAACAAAGGGCCAACATGAAATTTTGCGTTAAACTTGGGAAGTTTGCAACAGAAATATGGAGTATACTTTGTTAAGCATACGGTGACGAGGCAATGAGTCGTACGCAATGTTTCAAGTGGTACGGGTGCTTCAAAAACGGAAGAATGTCTCTGGAAGACAATGAGTGATCTGAAAGACCTGTTACGCGTATCTCCTCCAGAAATGTGGAGAAAATTCATCAGCTTGCGGAAGAGGATCGCCAGAGGACAATCAATGACATGGCTGATGTTGGTCTTTCGTATTGGTTTGTGCAGGCAATCGTAACGTTTGAATTGAACATGCAGCGTATCTCTGCCAAGTTTGTCTCCCACCTGCTGACCACTGAGCACAAAGAACATCGCGTCAAAGTCTGTCAAGATCTCCGCCAGCGTACTGCTGATGGCTCATCCTTCATGTTGAGGATCATCACCGTTTGAGGGAGGACATTCAGCAAAAGTGACCGGATCTGTGGAGCGCGAAGAATTGGATATTTCATGATGACAATGCACCCTGTCACCGAGCTCTCCTTATTCGTGAATTTCTCACTAAAAACAACATGGTATCGCTTCCGCATTCGCCCTCCCTATTCGTAAGATTTAGCATCTGCGGACTTTCATCTCTTCCCAAGATGAAAATGCAGCTCAAAGCTTGCTGTTTTAAAACCGTTGTCGAGATCTAGAGCGAATCACAGAAGGTCCTCATCTCACAGAAAACGGCTTCTAGACCGTTTTCCAAAGTGGCAGAAACGCTGGGACTGGTGTATTGCTGCGCAGGATGACCATTTCGAAGGAGATGCTACTAAAATTTAGGTAAATAAGTAATTGTTTTTATTAAATATAACTAGTCTAGGAACCTTTTGCTACCACCTCGTATTCTCTTTACATTACGTAGGATGAACAAGGAGTTGCTGCTTACAAAACAGTGGAATTGGACGACCATCTGGGCGGAGCACCAGTGCAGTATCGTGAGGTAAGAAGACTTTCTCAATATTTTCATGTATTTTTTTTAGTTAGTTTTTTTTAGTTTGTATTTCAAAGGACGAGCGAAACAGAAAGTTGTGATATAATGTTTTATTCAAACGGAGAATCGAAACCTAACTTTGAAACAAACTCCCAGCTTTGCTGTTTGGTAGTTTCATACATTACGTGACGGTCACTTATAAGTGACTGTCACATAATACACACACTGGAGACAATTTCTTTGCAATTTACCTTGAGGATTCCAGCTTTTAGCATAGTATCCATCTGACAATAACAAACGAAGGTAAGTTAAACCAAAATCCAAAATGCATTGTTACTTCACAGATATGTAATCCACTTTCACGTATCTGGATTTTTTTCGGTTTGACGTACTTCTTCCAGTTTTATTGAAAATTTATACATAGAAGTATTATTGAGCTGTAAATTTCAAGTAGAAAAATCACATTTTTGGGATGGGTGGGTAGCTGGGTGGGGGAAGAATTGAATAATAATAAAAAAAATCATTAAATTATTTTCAATTATTAAAGAAAATTTTGTAATTTTAGCCGATTAGATTCAGCCATTCGCTTCACGCCATCAGGATGTTGTGGAAGCCCTGTTTTTTTGTTTCCGATGTGCAGAAATGAAATCCACAAGTTGAAATTTTTCGAGAAATTGGTAAATATTTAAAGATATCGCTAATAATTTTAAAATGAACATATTTAATGAAAGAAAATGAAAGAGAACAATAAGTTAACGTTCGTACCAAAATTTTGCAATGTACCACAAACCCAATCTTAAACTCTATCCCTAAACGTTCAAATTACAGCGAAGTCGACTTTGCTTTTCATCCTTTCGGGGTCGATAAATGAAGTACCAGTGAAACACTGGGGTCGATGTAATCGACTAATCCTCCCACCAATTTCAGGCCTTGTACCTTTAGTAGAAAGAATTGTAAATAATTTTTACGGTGGCGAGCTGGTGGAAATGTTAACACACCGGGTAAGAGGCTTAATAGAATTTCATCCGGCTTCACGTTCTGCGTTCAAATTCGGCCAAGGTTGACTTTGTCTTTCATCCTTTCGGGGTCTATTAAATAAGTACCAGTTGAGTACAGGGGTCGGTGTAATCGACTTATCCCTTCCACTGAAATTGCTGGCCTTGTTCTAAAATTTTAAACGATTATTAATACTTTCTCAAAAGCCACGTGCTGGCAAAATCGTTAGCACGCCGGACAAACATTTTGTCTTTTCGTTCTGAGTTCAAATTCCACCCAGGTCAACTTTGCCTTACACCCTTTCGAGGTCGATAAAATAAATACCAGTGAATTACTGGGGTCGGTGTAATCGACAAACTCCTTCTCACAAAATTTCAGCCCTTGTTCCTAAAGTAGAAAGGATTACTATTACTTTCTCCAAAAACTGTTCTAATTTTCGTAATTACCATGAAAAACTACACATGTCTAGAGATTTCATTAAAATTGGAAGCAGTAACTCAAACCAAAAAATGTTCACATATCTTATTTCTGCTGGAAACATCGCTTTAATTAAAAACATGTGAATACTCAAAACTACTATAACAGGTAGTAAAATTACAATCAAAATTATACAAGTGGCATTGCAAGGTGATTTATAAATATGTGGTAAAGGAAAGACAATACCTATCAATAACTAAGATTATTTTATTTCTACAGGTAATAGAGATGTTTAGAACGTATCTCGTTCTAATCAGATTTCTCAGCACTTGCCAAATAAAGATAAAATAGTACAATAATGTTCACAAGCAAATTAAGAAATATAGTTAAATTTTGCAGTACGTATCCTGTGTAAGGGAATTAGCTCAAATAATAGTGTGCTCATTTAACATGCGAGAGGTATTGGGTTCAATACCCGTATTCTCCGATCAACCGTGATTTGGTTACTGTGCTCTTTTCCGAATTACTTTTTATTCGTAGCTGTCATATGACAGAAAATACGCGTCCTTTGCTGCCCTTGTCTCTCTTTTTGTACAGCGTTGGATATCTCCTGACTGCGCGAAACTAAAATGAAAAGTGTTATAGCTAAAACTATCCCGTATTTACTCAGATATAGTGTGTCTATGACTACATTATCCAGTGAGAACTGTTTATTTTTTCAAGACGGTTGAATGAATTTTGATGGAACAAGAAAAAAAAAAAAGTAAAAGAATCAACACTCCTTTTCGAGCCACAGACACATAAGGCTGGTTTCCCGGATTCTGTGGTGTATATATTCCTGCTTGGACGGGACGCTGGTCCGTCGCAGGATTACTCATTTTTACCAGGTGACTGAACTGAAACAAAGTGAAATTAAGCGTTTTTCTCAAGAGCACAACACATCGCCAGGTTTGGGAATCGAAACCGTAATCATACGATCAAGAGTGTAACATCATCATTAAATCACAAAGGATCAAGCCGAGGCTTCGTTACGTAGTCAACGTCCATAGTTGATACTAAAACATGTTAATGACGGTAAGTTGAAGTTTGAGGAAGATTAAGTTGCTATTTTTAGCCTGTCGAGCGACAATATAGTGGCTTTGTGGCAGTATTATGTAGTTGTTAAATTTTGTAGTTCTTACAATTAGTATTAACGTTATTGGTGGAGAAGTAAACAGTGTAGTAATTAAGACAAAGTCGTTGTCAGCTTTTACTTTCTAAGAGTTTAATAGTTCAAATATCCAAAGGGCTAATTTTAACATTTATCTCCCTTTTTAGGATAGATAAATTAAATACAACTGTAATAGGACGGTAATCCAGTTTTTACATATTTTCTTTTCTTTTTATCATTGTGCTTCATAGTGTACACACACACACACACACACACACACACACATATATATATATATACGTACATACAACCATATACATACAAACACATGCATACATGCGTGAATGCATACATACATACGTACATGCATACGTACATACATACATACATACATACATACATATAGGACATCAATACATACAGCCTGGATATCAAAACCAGAAAGATACTGACCACCTCTGACATTTCCCACGTTAACAGTGACACCGATAGTATTTATGTGAGACGAAGTGATGGCGGTGGAGGCATAAGATTAGTCCAAACAGCTTTTGAATGTTGCATTGTATCACTCAAACACCTGCTGAGCAGTAAAGAAAGAAATGAGTTATCAGTAAAGAAAGAAATGCTGCTCTCAAAAGTGAGAGCAACAATATCTTCAGAGTTGGAGAGGAACTACTGCGTAGGTACTCTCAGAATACAACTGTCTCATGCAAACCAAGGAAGCTGGTCTGACCTATCTAAACAGAAGCATGAAGGAGACGCAGGCGTATACCAACAAAAAGGAATGCATGGGTACATATCCCGTAAGCTAGAGGGCAACAACAGCATTGACAGGAAGAGTAGCCTCTCCTGGACTTGCAATAGATACACTACATCCAATGTAGAAGGATATGCTTTCACTATTCAGGAACAGGAAATAGCTGTTAGACACCTGATAAGCAAGAGGGACAAAGATAGCGCCAAACCTTCACGTTGTGATAAAAAATGTCAGCTCTGCTATACCAGTGTGGAAGACACCATTCACATCATCAGCAGCTGCCCCGAAATATCTGCTAGATACTACTTGCCGCTGAAGCATGATATAGTTGCAAAACTAATTAAAATGCTTTCTGTAGGAAGGACTGCCCTGATATGTACATCAAAGACATGTCGGAACAAGTAGGTATTCACACCTTTTAAAAACAAGAAATACTGGTGGACCACCCATACATACGTACAAACATAGGTACGTACGTATGTATGTATGTATGTATGTATGTATGTACATATGAATGTATGTATATCTATCTATCTATCTATCTATCTATCTATCTATCTATCTATCTATCTATCTGTCTGTCTGTCTATCTATAAATATAT
>NC_068985.1:77122087-77123281 GCF_001194135.2 Octopus bimaculoides
AGAGAGAGAGAGAGAAACAGAGAGAGAGGAGAGGGACAGTCCCGTAACAGAGTTTGGATACTACACCTTAAAGTCTCTTACCTAAACTTTAATTTTAAATACAACTTATATATTTTGGGTCATCCAATAAATAATGCGATTTTTCCAATTGCATGAATTAAAAGTCGGAGGTGGACGGGATAAACTACCTGCATCAACTTGCTATAAAAGTAGGTACTAATTTTACCTTGTACTTATTCTTAGTGCAAGTTTTGAAGAGTGCAGTTCGATTTTAACAGTTATTTTTACAGAGCAATAATAGAAGTGACAAAGGAGCATATTTGGCATATTTTGCTTTAAATAAAGGTAACAATACAACGGAAAGTGCAAGGAATATTGATGCAGTATATGGGGATCGGACAATAAGCGTAAGCCAGTGTCAACGGTAGTTCCAGAAATTCCGAGCCAAAAACTACAGCCTCAAAGACGAGCCACGTCCTTGAAGATCTGAAGAGCTTGACGAGGGCGTTCTGAAAACCCTGATGGAACAAAATGCCATCATAATAGTTGAGGAACTAGCAAAGAAGCTTGGATTTGGTCATTCAACCTTTCATCGACACTTGTGTGCCATCGGAAAAGTCAGCAAATAGGGTCAATGCGTTCCTCACAAACCTTCCGAGTCTAATCGCGCGCAGAGAGTGAATGTGTGCTCTTCTTTGCTGTCACTACTCCCGAATGAACCTTTTGTGGACCGAATAGTGACTGGTGACGAGGAATGGGTTCTCTATAAAAATGTCAAGACAGTGAGTAGAGAAAGGAGAAACACCGGCACCCCAGGCTAAAGAAGGTCTTTACTCATGTAAGGCGTTGTTATCTGTTTGGTGGGATATGAAAGGTTTAGTCCACTTTGAACTTTTAAACCCAAACCAAACGATAACGAAGGAAATCTACTGCGAGCAGTTTGAGCGGCTTAAGTCAGTGCTAGAAGAAAAACGACCATCTATAGTTTTAAGACGAAAGGTGTTCTTCCATCAGAATAATGCTCGGCCACATACAGCGAGGAAGGATTCCAAGGGCCGGAGCAGTTTGAATGAGAAACGATGTCCCGCCCACCATATTTGCCGCAAATTATTCCATTTGATTATCATTTATTTCGTATTCTTCAAAATCATTTGAACGGAAAAAATATGAATTCTGTAGATGAGGTCAGAAGAG